>NW_006199468.1:74807-88022 GCF_000334495.1 Tupaia belangeri chinensis
GTCGGCAGAAGAGAGGTACGGAGTTTTGGGGTGCTGCCAGCTGGAGAAGAGCTGTCAGGACTCACAGGTGCGAAAGCAAGGGGTCGAGATGCCAGATTGCGGAGGGCTGGCACCCAAGTTTCCGGTCTAGGAGGCGCAGGCGAGATCTGCACCGAGCAGGCTGGGCTCTCACAGCCCGGTGCGCAGCCGGGCCGATGCTCCACCCGCGGATCAGCAGCTGGGCGGTGCAGCACCTGGCTTGAGCATTCGCGGTACAATGGTGACAGTAGCTGCCTACCAAGCAGCTGAGCAGGGTTAGAGTCCAGGTTACTTGCCCACCTTTTGCTCAGCACCTTCCGAGGAAATTTAGGCTGCCAACCGAGGCCAGCGAAAGAGAGAGGCTGAGCGAGTGTGTGTGCGTGTGTGTGTGTGTGTGCATGTGTGTGTGTGTGTGTGCGTGTGTGTGTGTGCGCGTGTGTGTGTGTGTTTTGGCAGAGGGGCACGGAATTTTGGGGTGCTGCCAACTGGAGGAGAGCTTTCAGGACTCTCCAACTGTCAGGGGCCCATGGAATCAAGGGGTCCAGGGACAGGTGAGCAGGGAGCGCCCAGGGCCGGTCACTCAGGTGCAAGGTCCAGAAGGTGCACTAGGGACACATAGCTTGAAGCTCTCTGGTGGTCTAGTGGCTAGGATTCGGCGCTTTCACCGCCGCGGCCCGGGTTCGATTCCCGGTCAGGGAAGCCTTTCTTCTTCCTCTCCACCTTGCAACCTCCCGCTGTGGATCACACCTGCAGCCTTTTTGGATGGCATCTGACACCCGCTTTGCCCATCCTTGACTCCTGACCCGCACCCCTCCCGGCCTTTTGGCTTCTTGGCCTGGTCTTCTGCCTTTCAGCTCTTCCCTCTTCCTATCAGCTCGCCTGCCTCCCACTCTCCTTGACCTCCAAAGCCCACCCTGTGGGCCACCTTTCTATCGGCCAACCCCACCTTCCCCATGCCCATCAATCCGCACACTCACTGCTACCCCTACCCCCAAACACACACACACAGGACACACCCATGGAGCACATACAAGGTACTCACAACTCCCCCCCTGGGGTGACTCTCACAGCCAGTGCACAGCTTGCACACGGGACTCACCCAGCTCACCCTAGAGCCCGAGCTCTCCTGCAAAGGTGCACCTGCGCCCCCACAGCTCAGGGGCCAAGGCCTGCGGTCCATCAGGTCGCCACTGGTGACGGCAGGCGCATGAGCTCCTGCGCCGCAGGCCACACCCTGAGCGTGTGCAGCCACTGCACATCCATGGCATCAGAGAGGATGGCCACCCAGCCCGTGGGAGCGACCCGCCGCCCTCGCAAAGCCCAAGTGTTCCCCGGGTTCAGTGAAAGCGTCTCTGCAGACGGAGGAACCGAGAAAAGGAGGCGAGCGTCAGCTCCCTGGTGGTCTAGTGGCTAGGATTCGGCGCTTTCACCGCCGCGGCCCGGGTTCGATTCCCGGTCAGGGAAGCCTTTCTTCTTCCTCTCCACCTTGCAACCTCCCGCTGTGGATCACACCTGCAGCCTTTTTGGATGGCATCTGACACCCGCTTTGCCCATCCTTGACTCCTGACCCGCACCCCTCCCGGCCTTTTGGCTTCTTGGCCTGGTCTTCTGCCTTTCAGCTCTTCCCTCTTCCTATCAGCTCGCCTGCCTCCCACTCTCCTTGACCTCCAAAGCCCACCCTGTGGGCCACCTTTCTATCGGCCAACCCCACCTTCCCCATGCCCATCAATCCGCACACTCACTGCTACCCCTACCCCCAAACACACACACACAGGACACACCCATGGAGCACATACAAGGTACTCACAACTCCCCCCCTGGGGTGACTCTCACAGCCAGTGCACAGCTTGCACACGGGACTCACCCAGCTCACCCTAGAGCCCGAGCTCTCCTGCAAAGGTGCACCTGCGCCCCCACAGCTCAGGGGCCAAGGCCTGCGGTCCATCAGGTCGCCACTGGTGACGGCAGGCGCATGAGCTCCTGCGCCCCTGGCCACACCCTGAGCGTGTGCAGCCACTGCACATCCATGGCATCAGAGAGGATGCCAACCGAGCCTGTGGGAGCTGGTTCCCTAGCTGTGCGGGAGAGTGGCAGAGGTGGGGAGATGAGTCCTGATGGGGTCTGGCGACCTCACTAGGCCACAAAGCGCTTGAGATGGATGCAAAGAGATAGGTAAAGGCACCACCATGCGAAGAGATGGGGGGGGGGACCGGGAAAGGCCAGGTGGAGCAGGCTGGTGATGGGTAGGTTGCCCTCCCAGCTCCCCCCTCTTGATTCCAGTTTCATCCCCCATGCTCCGTCCTGTCTGCCAATGGCAGGGGACACACCACAGATGACCCTCTACCCAGCTCCCTGGCTGGGTCGCCACTGTGTCCCTCTTCCGCCTTACCGCCCGGTCTTCGTGGCTCTCCCTGGTTCCAGCCGCGCCCCATCCATCGGATTCTTTTGCCTCTCCCGGGAGGGAACTGCAGAGCCCGGTCCCCTTCCCGTCACATCTTTCTGTACCGGCCACGCAGATGTTTGGACTTGCAGCGAGCTGCACAAGTGAGCCACCATGTTACACGGGCTCGGGACAAGGCTCGCAGACACCTTGAGATATGGTCCCTCTCACCACCCAAAAGCTGTCCACCCGCATCACCTGGAGAGAGAGGGCTGCTCCCCAGCCCCACGTGTTGTGGGTGGGCCTCTGAGATGGGCGTAGGGGTCGGTGGGCCCTGGTGGATTTCACCACCCCCAGGGCAAGGGGCCCCAGCAGAAAAGGGCCAGGGACAGGGGGCAGGACCACAGTGAGGGCATGTATGTCCTCCTCACGGCCCTCCCGACCCAGCCAGGCAGCCCCCATGCATGGTGCTGAGAGGCAGGAGGAGTCCAGCACGTCCCTATGGGACAGGCTTCTGGAAAGGGCAGGGGCTGGGGCTGGCCAGTGGGAGGTGGAGGCGTGGGGGACTTTGCAGACACTGGGAGTGACGGGGTTGAAGGGGGTAGCCTGTCTTGTGTGGAGGGGCAACTAGGGGGGTTAGCCTGTCTTGTGTGGAGGGGCAACTAGTGGGGGACTTCAGTCTGGTGGGTGGGAGCCGCCCTGTATCTGGAGGCCCCTCAAGAGAGTGAGCACAGAAACAAGAATCTCCCAACATTTGAGAGGGATGCCAACAAGTAGGGGTGCAGGGCATGTGTGTGAGTGTGTGGGGGGGGCCGGGTGGGTGAGTGGACCCCTCCAGCAATCGGGTGGGGAGACATGGGAGCTCACAAGCTGGAAAAGAAAGCAGGCAGGTGGGCCCCAGCTTGAATCAGAGCCAGATGGAAGCCCGTGTGCTCTGAGGGTACTCCCCAGCCCCCCACACTGCCAGAGAGAACAGCTCCCAGGGGCGCTATGCCCAATCTCAATGACCAAATGGGGGTGCTCTGGAAAGCCATCCAGGCGAGACTCTAGAGCAAGAGGAAGCCAGTCCAGGCAAGGCCCATGAGAAATAGAGACTGTGGGGCGCCGTGAGAGCAATAAGCCCGGTCAGGGCAGCGTGGGCGTCTGAGGTGCGGTGTGTGCGGTGTGTGAGAGACATGTGGAGTTGGTTGAGGTGACCGGTGCCTGAGCACGTGGGTGAGGCCGTGGGTCTAGTTTTCAGAATGTGGGGACAGCGAGTGCGGGTGCGGGAGCAAAAGTGGTGGGTGGGAAAGGAGTGAGCGGAGCGGGTGGGAACGTGTGTGGTGTAAACAGCGGGAAGGTGCTGAAGGGCAGAGGGATGGGGGAGGAAGGCGTGGGGACGGGCACAGGAGTGGCTGGGCAGACAGGGACAGAGTGGTGGGCGAAGAGGGGGGCTGCCTCTCTCGGGTAGGGCCCAGGAGGACATGGGTGGCACGTGGCAGGGCTGAGCGCTGTTGCACGTGGGCAGGCATTTGTGGAGACCAAGACGGCAGGGCGGAGTCAGATGGAGGGATTTGGGGACTTCAGGACCAAAAGCAGAAGAGACAGCTGCATGGGCCGGGAATCGAACCCAGGCCTCCCGCGTGGCAGGTGAGAATTCTACCACTGAACCACCCATGCCCTCATTGAACAAAGCAATAGAATGCTGGTCCAGGGTAGCTGGCCACCAGCCTCAGGCGGGCAGCAGTTGGTTCCATGAGCCTGTTGCCCGCGCTTGGGCGTCTTCAGTTCCCCTACAGCGTGTGTGCGAGGGGACTGAGGAGCTGGGAGCAGATCAGCAACCGGAAAGAGAGGCTTTGGTCCCGACTAGGGCCGATGAGCGCCGTGGAGAGTGAGGCGTATGGAAGTAGGCGCGGGCAGGCCTCATGCTGCGCGTCCTCTCCGTGGCTCAGGGGTCCCAGCCTGCCCTTCTTCCTCCAGTGTCGGTGGAGGAAGAAGCCGGGAGCCTCAGCAGACCCCTAGGGCCGTCCAGTTGCCGTAGGGGAAGGTGAGCTGTGGTGGGCGTGGCGGACCACGCTCGGTGCAGTTGGCGATGGCGCCTTGCCCGGACCCCAACCCACAGTCCCTTTCGGATTGCCTTTCTGGCCTGTGCATCGTGTAGAGCCAGAGCGGGGCGACTGAGTCAGGGATGGGGGTGGGAATGAGGGTGGGAGTGGGGGTGGGAGTAGGGGTGGAGGTGGGAGGAGGAGTGGTGGTTTGGGAAGGGAGAACGCGGGTCCGGTCCCTGCCTGCGCGCGCTGCGAAACGGCGCCCGACAGCAAGTGCTGCTCAGGCTGAGACCCGGGTCTGTGGGAGCCTTGTTGTTGTGCCAGGCCACCCCGCTTAGCTGCGCTCTGCTGGGGGAGGAGGTCGGGTCGGTGTGGGGGCTCTGGAGCGCAGGATGGATAGGAGGAGTCGGTAAGCAGAGCGCGAGAGCAGGCCGGCTGGTGGGCCGGTGCAGGTGGCCCCTTGGTTTCTGGAAAGGCGGTGAGTGGCGGAGATGAAGCATACGCAGGGAGGGGTCGGCCGTGTGCCTGAGCCTCCTGGGAGCCGTGCGTCCTGATCAGGCTCCACTGGTCAGCCAGGTACAAGGATCCCTGAGTGTCTGGCCAGCAGGCATCTGGGACCGCAGTGCACGGGGTGGACTGGGCTAGGGGTTGGGAGTGTTGGGGTGGGGATGTTGTGAGTGGCGTGTATCCCAAAGTGATCCAGCTTGAGGACCCCAGCCATTCAGCAAGATGAGGACGGTCACCTGTGCAGGGTGTGGAGAGCAGGGACTGGATGGCGCTGAGGCCTTGGTGCAGCGCACAGGATGTGGGACCACAGCCTCAGCTAGCAGAAGTCATGGGTGGAGTTCAGACCATGGAGGACTTTGCATCCAGTTGACCCATCCTCGAGGCCCAGGTGCCAGTGGTGTTGCTGGCAGTGGGTGTGCTTGTCGGTTTGGGGGTGGAATGTGGGCTGGGGTCTGGGGTAGGAAGGGGAGGGTGGGTGGCTAGAAAGGACCCTTAGCGGGAGGCCAATGACTGTGGGGCTAGGCCACAGGGGCCACCTAGCAGGCCAGGAGAGCACGTGACCAAGTGGCAGGCAGCAGAGGGCGGAAGGGGCTGGGGTGTTTGGGCCACGGGCGCAGGAAAAGATGCCTGAGAACTGGGTGCGTTGGGGATGGGGTGATGGAGAGGAGACCGAAGTGGGAACAGTGGACAAGGAGGTGAGCCAGGAACCGAGGACTCCGGGTAGTAGTCGTGGGCAGCGATGGGTGTTGGTCTTTTGGGAGGCGCTGGGCTGGGCGGTCCAAAATGGGGGCTTCTCAGGAATGGGATTTGAACCCATGTCTCCTAGGGAGACTGCAACTAGAACACAGTGTCTTAGACTGCTCCACCATCCTGATGGAGGGCCTGGGCACCTCCCCCCTCGCCTGGTTGGGAATGGGTGCCAAGCGCCAGTGTCCTGGACTAGACGCGCCAAGGCCAGGAGGCCGGCAGTCCCAGTCCACGAGGGACGGGCTGCGACCACCCTGGTATGGCCAAGTGGGCCGCCCGGACAAGCAGCACGTGGTGGTCCCCTTGCCCCAAGGCTGGGGCCGCCTGCCCCTGCGGCTAGGACTTCAGCACAGGCCCACTGGCGCCAGTGGCGCCCCGACCGGTAGGGCACACACCTACCTGGCCACTCACCTCCTCTCTGTCGCAGCCTTTGGCTGGACGCCCACACCACTCTGACCAGGCGCCAACCTTCTATGGGAAGCAACAGGCCTAGCATGTTGGCGGGAGATTCATGCCACCCGTCTCAGAGTCAGGGTCAGGGCGGGTGGGGATCCAGATCCGTGAGGATTGTTGCTGGGGGGTGGGGGGAGATGGGGTCTGGATTCTGGATGAAGAGGGCTGATGGGTAGGTGCTGCCAGGACAAGGCAGGGCATGGGTGGTGAGAGAGAGACCTGGTGTCCCAGCAACAGGAGCTGTCATCCTCGTTAGTATAGTGGTGAGTATCCCCGCCTGTCACGCGGGAGACCGGGGTTCAATTCCCCGACGGGGAGACAGTGGTCAGTTTTGGTCTCTGCCTCCTTCTCACTGCAGAAATCTCACCATCTACCGCGTAAGATACCCTTCTTTTCCTGCTGGCCACATGCACGGGGGTGGGGGATTGGAGGGAAGGTGGCATTTCCAACCCGGCCAGGCCTCGGACTCCCGGCAGGCTCTCCACACCCACCTTCCATGCCGCCCCACCCCCACCCCTCTTGGCCCACTTGGCTTCCTTTCCTCCGCGTGGCTGGACAACTTTCGCCGCAGTGGTGCGGCCACCTGGCACTCCGTGCTGTCCGATGGCGGTCTAAAGTGGGTGCCAGATCTGGCGCGCGGTGGGAGGCGGATGAGCAAGTACCCTGTGGCTGCGGCCGGTGTAGTCTACGGGGTCTCTGGTGGAGGAGAAAGGCTTTGGCGAGGGCTCCGCGGGAGCTGAGGGCGCGGGAGGCCGGGGTAGTGCTGCCGGGTGGAACTCGGGTCCGGAGGAGAGGGAAGGGAGAGGGCGGCAGGGCAGCGGGAGCGCGTCCGGGAACCCAGCTTGCGCGCGCGGAGCGCAGGGCAGCCCTTGGTGGCTCTTTGGCCGCGCGGAACCACCGACCCCCGAGCGGGGCATCGGCCCGCCCACCTGTGGGAGCCGGTTAGGTGCAGCTGTACCGGCCTTGCATTTGGATGGTATTGTGGTGAGCACAGCTGCCTTCCAAATTGGTAACCTGGGTTCGATTCCGGGCTAATACAGTCTGTCCGCCTTTTTGCCCAGCACCTTCTGGGGGAAGTTGGGCTGCCAATCGAGGCCGGAGAGACAGTGTGTGTATGTGTGTGTGTGTGTGTGTACAATCGAGGCCGGAGAGACAGTGTGTGTATATGTGTGTGTGTGTGTGTGTGTGTGTGTGTGTGTGTGTTGGCAGAGGAGGGGCACAGAGATTGGGGGTGCTGCCCGCTGAAGGAGAGCTGTCAAGACTCCCCGACCGCCAGGGGTCGGTAGAATCAAGGGTCCAGGCATAGGCGCCGAGGGCTGGCCTCCCCACCGCAGGTCCAGAAGACGCAGAAGGGCCCGCTCCTCATTCCTCCCTGCTGGTCTAGTGATTAGGATTCGGCGATCTTCCCCCCGTAGCCCGGGTTCGATTCCCGGTCAGGGAAAGCTTTCTTCTTCTCACTGCTTCTTCATGTCTTATGGCCCCAGGCTTGCGCTCCTCCCAGGTAAAGGACCACCGCGTACTTCGGTGCCCTCGACCACCCGTCCTCTTTCCTGGTTCCTGATTCACATTAGTCCTGTTTTTTGTTTTTTTGTTTTTTTTTTGGCCTTTCCACCCAGCTCCCCTGCCGCCTCCTCTTTACCTCCAAAGCCCACCCAGTGGGCCACCTTTCTCCTCTGAGCCCGTCAACCTACGCACTCACCTCCCTCTCCCAAACACACACACACACTCACACGGGACACACACGGCACACACGACACACACACCCAACACTCTCCACTCGCCCCTGCACAGCACAAGCAACTCTCGCAGCCAGCACACAACGCGCACACGGGACACGCGCGGCTCACCCCCGGAGCCCGAGCACTCCCACAGAGGCCTGCCTGTGTCCCCACAGCCCACAGGCCAGGGCCTGCGGTCGCCACTGGTGCCGGCAGGCGGGTGGGTTCCTGAGCACACGCGAGCGCTGGCACATCTGTGGCTTCGGAGGGGTCACCAGGCGGAGCTCGTGGGAGCCAAGTCCCCTGGACGTGGGGGCGGTGGGGGGAGCGGCAGAGGTGGGCGGTTGAATCTTGAGAGGGTCCGATCACCTCGCTAGGCCACGAAGTGGTTGAGGTGGACGCGAGGAGATAGATAATGGCGCCAGAGGGGGTCCCCAAAGGCCAGTCGGTGGAGCCTGCGGTAACGGGTAGATGGCCCTCAGGGCAGACCTTCCCAGTCCCCCCTTGATTCCGATTTCATCGCCCACGCTCTCTGTGGTGCATTTGATTAGCGTGCTCCGCTGTTAACCAAAAGGTTGGTGGTTTAAGTCCACCCAGGGACGCTGTCAGATTTCAGTCATGGTCATCAGATACTCTCAGGTACAGAATTTCTATTTCAAGCCACAAATCTGGCAACTTGTCTGCCTCATCGCCGATATTTCCCAACTTCCTCCACCCACCTCATTTAGTATCATCTGGGCTGTAGAAGATTCTATACTTTTTTCTCCTAAAGATTCTACCGAGAATTTCTTCCCTGCAGAATCTCACAGCGTGCTGACCTCTGCAGGTAGGCGCTGGTACTGCAGAAAACCATTAGGTGGCTCTTAGTTTATTTCTCGCTGCAGATTCTAAATAGCTGGAGAAACCCAATGATCTCTGGCCAATTTTAAACCGGATGAGGGCAGCAAAACTCTACCTGCATCCTCTTAAGGTCCCAACTGGGCCTGAGAACAAAGTGAAATAAGATACATTAACAGGAGAAAAGCATATAGATATCTTTTTTATATAATTATTTTATTTAACTTCATTTATTTTACTTGCTTATTTATTTTAATTTGACCAGAGAGAGACAGAGTGAAAGAGAGAGAGAGACGGAAAGTGAGAAAACAAGCCACCAGATCCGGGACTCGAACTGACTGCCAGCCCCCATACGGATATCTTTTTTTTTTCCTTTGGAGAGGTTTTTGCTATAGGGCGCGTGCACTCGCCAGACAGACAGAGAGAGACAGAGAGACAGAAAGAGAGAAATCACCCCCCAGGGGGAATGGCCATGCCGCAATCCCTTCTCCTCCATTCTCCTCTCAGGATCTTGAGCACGCACACACACGCGCCCGGCATGAGTTTAAGCCACCAGGTCCAGAACTCGATTCGCGGTCAACTATGTGGGAGTCCAGCGACATAGCCATTACGCTAACTGCTGGTCCCCATACGGATATCTTTAATCCAAGTTTTTCGTGGTAAGAGAAACGTCATGTGGAAACAGAGTCCTGAAGAAGTGGTCAGAGTGAGTTACTTGCATATGGAGTTTGGCAAAGAATACTAAAGTGTGAAGAAGCAACTAAATTATGTGGGAAGACTTGAAAGATAAGAGTTATCTTAACAAGGTCTGTACAGAATTTCCTGGGTCTTGACCTCTAATTCTTGAGGACAATAAAGGAATCCATCTCCTGCCTCTAAGAAATAGCATCCCAGAGCGATGGCCCTATGCCACTGGCTGGCCCTCAAGCTAATCTTTTCACACCTCTGTTTTTCAGGTGCCTTTAACTTCAATAGTCAGTATTGCCAGGGCAGTGTAATTATGTCCTTCAAGGACCAGTAGTCCATACATTAATGGGCACTCTTTTTTTCTTTTTCTTTTTTTTTTTTTTTTTGAGTTGTTTCTTTTGTTATAGAGCGTGTCTGCTTTCCAGAAAGACAGAGAGAGACAGAGAGACAGAAAGCGAGAAATCACTCCCCGGGGGAATGGCCACACCGCAATTCTTTCTCCTCCATTTTCCTGGGATCTTGGGCACACATGCACATGTGCCTGACCTGAGTTTAAGCCACCGGGTCCAGGACTCGATCCGTGTCAACTGCATTGGAGTCCAGCGACATAGCCATGACACCAACTGCTGGTCCCGCTGGGACCTCATTTACCCAGCCATTTTGTTAGAGCTGGACACTGCTCTGACACATTGGCTGCAATAAAAGTCCTCACAATAGTCCTTCATGGGCTTTGCCTTTGGCCCCAAATTTCTCCTTTTCTATTATAATGTCTCTGCGCGCTCTCACTCCTGTGTCTGCAGTGATACCGACAGCTCTCAGATCTGAGCCTTCAACACTTCTCTGAGCCCTACACCCATCCATGCCTGCTCCTCGTGACTCAGACCTGAGGGCTACCCTCTGCCAATGAGTGCATCTCCCCACCCTCCCCTGAGCAGGAGTCTTCTCTAGCGTGCCCCCTCCTAGTGAGTGGTCCCTCCCACCTCTTCCAGGAAACGTGCAAGAGAGATGGGAGCCTTCCTGAGGTCTCGCTTCCTCACCTAGCAAACCTCTTAGTTAGCAAGGCCTTTCCACCTTCATTCTCTGACCTCCTTTCCTGTCACTCTGCAGCCGGGTTCCCCAGGAAGTGTCCCACGTCAGCTGTGCAGTCTTTGAGTGGTTCGAGGAAGGTGCTGCCAGGACTCCTGTCTGCATTTGTCCCCAGGAGCTCCAGTGAGCAGGCCTTTCCACCCACCTAAACCCAACTTTTTGTCCTCTTGGGTGTCCTTAGCTCAATTCACCTCAGAAGACCACAGAGAAGAACTCTCTTGACTAAAGCAAACTTTCTTACACTTCTTCCTGAAGGCCATGTGAAAAACACAGAATCCTTTCTTTTTTTTTTTTTTCCAGTTTTTTTTTTTTTTTTTTTTTTTTTGCTGGGAAGATAGAGGGAAAAGTGAGAAGCAAAAAAGCACCCCCTGGTGGGGGGATGGCCACTTTGCAATCCTTTCTCCTCCATTCTCCTCTTGGGATTTTGGGCACGCACGCACATGTACCCATCGTGAGTTTTAAGCCACTGGGTTCAGAACGCCAACTGTGGTCGCCTATGTGGGAGTCAAGTGATGTAATCATTACGCATATGCTGGTCCTGAAAATACAATAGTTACAGAGTCCCTGAGTCAGAATTCAGATGTAATTTCTTTTTTAAAAAAAGAATTATTTTATTTAACTTTATTTATTTATTTATTTATTTGGAGAGGTTTTCGCTATAGGGTGCGTGCGCTCGCCAGACAGACAGAGAGAGACATAGAGACAGAAAGCGAGAAATCACCCCCAGAGGGGATGGTCATGCTGCAATCCCTTCTCCTCCATTCTCCTCTCGGGATCTTGGGCACACACGCACATGCGCCCAGCGTGAGTTTAAGCCACCGGGTCCGGGACGCCAACCGCGGTCGACTATGTGGGAGTCCAGCGACATAGCCATTACGCTAACTGCTGGTTCCCAACTTTATTTATTTTTCTTGGACTGGAGAGGGACAAGGAGAGAGAAAGTGAGAAATCACCACAGTCAGTCATGTGGGAGTCCAGCGCCCTTAACCACCACGCCACCTGCTGGACCTTCAGATGTAATTTCTACCATCTGTTCAAGGAACACAACTTCCGTTTTATGTAAAGTCTCAAGAGACTGGAGAAGGAGGGGAAGAGGAGAAAGAGGAAGAAGAAGCACTTCTCATCTCCTTCTAGGCCCTTAATATAATATAGTTTAGAAGATAGTTTAAATTCAAGCACAGCAAGGAGAAAAAAATACCGGTATAGTAGTTACCTCGGGGGAAACAAGGGGAGCTATTTCGTGAGAATAACAGAGAGAGTGTCAAAGGTACCAGTAATATTATATTCCATATAAGGGGCGGAGAACTTTTTTTTCCTATTTTTCCTATTTATTTATTAGTAAGTAAGTACATTTTTATTTACCAAAGAGTGTGTGCACCTGCCAGAGAGAGCAAGTCAGAGAGAGAGAGAGAGAGAGGAAGAGGCAGAATCAAACCCCCAGAGGTGTGTGGTCACGCCACAGTCATTCTCCTGTATTTCTCCATCCTGGAAGGGATGTCGGGTAGGCACATGTTTTTCAAGCCACCAGGGCCAGGATTCAAACCACGGTTGACCATGTGAGATCTGGTTCCATTAACTCTAGGCCACCAGGCCGACTCTACTTGGGTTCTTTTTAAAATTCTGCTTTCTTGGGAACTGACTTCACAGTACAGTGGTTACGTACTGCTCCAGAGAAGCCAGGTCCCACATGGTGGCTGTGGTTCTAGTCCCAGCCTAGGAGACTCCCCTGAATCATGTCAGGTTCATGTGCCAGGCTCCAGGATCCTGTCCCCTCCTTTCTGGCTCCTTCTTGCACTGAGAGGGGTCTCGTGCAAGGTGTCTGGGCACCTCGCTTGCCAACGCTAAGCTCTGTGCAAACCCCTATGGACACCTCACTTTGGCCACTGGTGCATCCTTTTTACACATACCAGTGGCCTAATCCACCTTTCACCACCTTGAGAGGGGATGAGGCCTAATTAGACCTCAGACATTCATGAGGGTCCCAGGCAACAGAGAAGGCCTGGAGAGGGGTGCAGCTGCAGGTGGGCATGTCTCCTTGGCCATGACATTCTTCCCTCTGTACTGGGGGGGGACATTAAGAGGAGACAGGAATAAGACCCTTTGGGGGGTGGGTGTGGGAGTTGGGGGCCAGGGATAGAGCAGAGGGTCATATTTTCCTCACTTGGCTGTGGAGAAACCCTAGATGTGAATGAGGTCCATAGATTTTAGGGGCAAAGGAACCTAAGAGGGAGGGCCGGCCAGGTGTGTGGTGGGTGAGGCCAGGATCCCACATGGCTGACTGTGTGGTCTGAGACCCGGACCTGGTAGCCTGAAAGACATGTTGGGCAGGGCAATCCACTTTCCGGGACCCCTCCCTTCTTTTTCCCTCCCCGTCCTTTAATAAACTACCGCTTTGCTATACCAAAAAAAAGAAAAAAAGAAAGAAAGAAAGAAAAAGAAAAAGAAAGACATGTTGGGTGTGTCTGTGCGTGCCCAAAATCCTGAGGGGAGGGTAGAGGAGAAGGGATTGCGCTGCAGCCATCTCCCCTGGGGAGAAATTTCTCGCTTTCTCTCTCTCCAGCAAGTGCACGTGCCCTGTAGCAAACAAAACAAAGCACAAGATGAGAAAGAACAATGAGGAACCCCTGTTGTCAGAGGGAGTCTGTGACAAAAATGTTTCAGGAAAGATTTTTCTCTTCCTGAAACTGAGCAAGGACCCCCTAATGTATTTTCCTAGGGTTCCTGAAATATAAAGTCCATTTGCATTGTAATGGCC
>NW_006199468.1:88287-101728 GCF_000334495.1 Tupaia belangeri chinensis
GATCATGCGCCTGGGACCTCTGCCCCTAATTTTCCCCTTAAAAACGCATGTGGGGAACATCTGGGGAGACGGGTCTTTTCAGCACGAGCTGCCCGCTCTCCTTGCTTTGCGCTTTGCAATAAAGCTGTACTTTTCTTCAACACCATGTGCCTATGGTTTGGTTTCATAGCGCTTGGGCGAGCGAACCTGATTTGAGTTTGGGAACGTTCCCTGGCCTGACTCACGGTTATCTTCTGCCTTTTCTGCCACTAAAACCTCCTGCCACCTCCTGACTCAGGTGGCAGTGGCCGCCCCAGCTTCCACATGCACCTCAAAGCAGTCTTCACACATCTCTAAAAGTTTCTAAGACACATTTGAGTCATTTCTCAGATCTTTTCCTACAAGGTACAGCTTAGGGTACTTGTATTTCTCCCTGGTGGTCTAGTGGCTAAGATTTAGTGCTTTCACCACTGGGGCCTGGGTTAGATTCCCAGTCAGGAAAGTTACTTTTCTTTTTTTAAAGAATTATTTAACTTTAATTATTTCTTTTAATTTGACCAGAGAAGGACAGTGAGAGAGGCAGAGAAAGAGAGAGGAAAGTGGAAATTACTTTTTTTTTAGAAGAATTATTTAACTTTGGGACCAGCAGTTAGTGTAATGGCTATGTCGCTGGACTCCCACGTAGTCGACTGCGGTTTGTGTCCTGGACCCAGTGGCTTAAAACTCATGCCGGGCACATGTGCGTGTGTGCCCAAGATCCTGAGAGGAGAATGGAGGAAAAGGGATTGCGGCGTGGCCATCCCACTGGGGGGTGATTTCTCGCTTTCTGTCTCTCTGTCTCACTCTGTCTGTCTGGCGATTGCACACGCCCTATAGCAAAAACCTCTACCTAAAATACAAAAGAAAAGAAAAAAAGAATTATTTAACTTTATTTATTTACTTTAATTTGACCAGACAGGGACAGTGAGAGAGACAGAGAAGGAAAGTGAGAAAGCAAGCCACCAGGTACGGGACTCGAACGGTGGTCGGCCATGTAGGAGTCCAGTGCCCCTATCGTTTTCACGTTTCTTTCCTGATCACTGACTTTGATATGGTCTCTGCAGCCACTGGTGCCTGCCAAAGCCACGCTTGGTAATCCTCAGTTCAAGGCAAGTAAGTCTGCCACCTTTCAACGCTCCCTAGGCAATGTTAGGAGCTGCAAGACAGTTTCCCTTGGAGAGCAAGGTGTGTTGTCATGTAATTTGCTGATTTAAGAGGATTATTTTAGAACCTTTTTTTTTGTCTGTTTGTTTTTGAGAAGTTTCTGCTACAGGGTGTGTGCGCTCGCCAGACAGACGGAGAGAGACAGAGAGACAGAAAATGAGAAATCACCCCCCAGGGGAGATGGCCACACCACAATCCCTTCTCCATTCTCCTCTCGGGATCTTGGGCACGCACGCACATGCGCCTGGTAAGGGTTTTAAGCAGGGGGGAGGGGGGATACAACGCAAACCGTGTTCGACTATGTGGGAGTCTAGCGACATAGCCATTACGCTAACTGCTGGTCCCAAGATGTGTTCCTATTTTTACAAAAGACCAAAGAGGTCTTTTTTGTAAGAGTGGTTTTCATGCCTCAAATATGTAAATAAGTGTAGTGGTCTGGTTTGACTTTCTAATTGGGTGCCTGGGGACATTTAAGGGCAGCTACCCCCAGGGGATCTAGTCAAGTTACGGGGTGATCTACATCTGGAATGTAACTGCTCTTAGGGCTTCAGTGAGTTAGCGGAGAAATCACATTTACAATGACAGTTGTGCCTATTCCAATCAAACCTCTTTAGATTTAAAAGCCATTTGAAATAGCTTATTTGTGTCATAAGAAAGTTACTTACATTGATTTAAAAACACAAACCAGTAATTCTCAACAGAGTGAGGAAGAGACAAGTGACTTTGAATCTCCATAGACAACAGGTTCAGGTTTTCTGTTCCCTGGATACTGATACGCTTCTGAATGGGATGTCAGCGATGCCTCCTACGGTTGTGCTCTAGCAAGCCTAGTGCCTAAGCCCAGGAGGTGGGAGCCATGATAGCTACCACAATGGAAGGTCAGATCAAATGTGAGTGATCAGAAAGAAAAGTGCAACTTCCCTGACCGGGAATCGAACCCGGGCCGCGGCGGTGAAAGCGCCGAATCCTAGCCACTAGACCACCAGGGAAAGGTACAGATGTCTTTTGCAGAGCCTCTGGTGAAGAAGATCTTAGGACAGAAGACATGAGTACTTTAAGTACATGCCAGACTTTCATAGGCACCTGCAAAACATTCCTGCCATTTTTATCAACTTTATCTTTAATGCACATTTTATAAATGGAGTCTGATGGAGCGATGGAGGCTACACGAAGGCAGCTTTCAGCAACGATCTTGTCTGTCCTCTTTATCAGCCATGGGTGTGTAGCATTTTCTGTGCCTGATGAACAGATTTCTGGGCGGACTCCCTATGCGGGGGGATTACAGAGAGACTCAGAGTGAGTACAAGGGAAGCTCATTGCTTCTGTGACCGAACAAGCAGCCAGACAGCCCCAGAGGCCGCACTCTGCCATTCAAACCAGAACTTGCTGCAAACACAGACAGCAGGCAGTAGTGCTGGAGTAAACACAAATGACTGAAGAATCCTTTCATGCTCTTTCTTAGGTTCCTTCCTGCTGGTAACCAAACACGCTGGAAATGATGACAAGAACTACAGACAGGACGACCCATAGCTACCTTTCCTTTCAGTTCTTACTTGTCAGCAAGCCAAAGGCGGAAAGCGTTGGAATGGTGCAAAAAATGATTGTGGTCTTGCATGACTGAAATTTGCTGTTTGAGGGGCCAGCAAGTGCTATGGTGGTTAAGGTGCTGGACTCCCACACAGTCAACCAGGGTTCAAGTGCCAGACCCAGCAGCTTGAAAATCACGCTGGGTACGAGTGCAGGCATGACCAAACAGAGAATGAGTTCTTACTTTTTCTCTCTGTTTCTGGCAAGCACATGTGCCCTGTAGTAGAAATTTCTCAAAAAAAAAAAAAAAAAAGAAAGAATAAAAAAAGAGATTTGCCGTTTGATGTTGGATACATCCTTAAATAAATGTGTTATGTTATACATCATTTTCATGTGCATTTCTCATTTTATATTTCTTTGATAATGACTTAGATTATTTGCCAATTACTTTGTGTGTATTTTGGACTATGGAAATGATGTTAGATTAAAAAGGAAATTCAAGTGATTTTTATTCTTTTTTTTTACATTTTTGGTATAGGGTGCATGTGCTCACTGGAGAGACAGAGAGACAGAAAGGAATAAATCACCCTCTTGGCGAGATGGCCATGCCACAATCCCTTCTCCTCCATTCTCCTCTTGGGATCTTGGGCATGCAGGCACACAGTTCAGAACTTGAACTGCCATCAACTATGTGGGTGTCCAGCAACACAACCATTAACGCATCTGCTAGTCCTGAGAAATGTCCTTATTTGAATTCAAAGTGGGTCATAAAGCAGCAGAGACAACTCAAGGCATCAACTACACCCTGGCCCGGGAACTGCTAATAAATGAACGTACAGTGCAGTGGTGGTTCAAGAAGTTCTGCAAAGGGGCCTAGAGCCTTGAAGATGAGGAGCACAGTGGCCAGCCATCAGAAGTTGACAATGACCAGAGGAGAGCAATCACGGAAGCTGAGCCCCTTTCAGCTACATGAGAAGTTGCCAAAGAACTCAACCTGGACCCTTCAGCATTTGAAGCAAACCCAAAGAGTAACAACCTCAACAATAGAGTGCCTTATGAGTTAACCAAAAATCAAAAGCTGTCATCTCTCTTTTTTTTTTTAAAGAATTATTTGCCTTTTCATTTATTCATCCATTTATTTTAATTTGACCAGAGAGAAAAAGTAAGCCAGGTCTGGGACTCAAACTATGGTCAGCCAGGTGGGAATGTCCAGTGCCTTAGCCACCACACCACCTGCTGGTCCCCCATCTTCTCTTATTCTACACAACAAGGACAAACCATTTCTTGATCAGATCGTGATGTGGGACAAAAAGTGGATTTTCTACAACAACGAGCAGTGACCAGCTCAATAACTGGACTTTAAAAAGACTCCAAACTCTTCTTGAAAGCAAACTTGCACCCAAAAAAAGGTCATGGCTGCTGTTTGGTTGGGTCTGATCCACTATGGCTTTCTGAATCCCAGCGAAACCATTACACTGGAGGAGAATGCTCAGCAAATCGATGAGATACACCCAAAACTGAGTTGGCCTTGGCTGATGGAGAGGGCCCAATTCTCCACAGCGACACCCAGTTGCACAACACACAACCCGTGCTTCAAACATTGTTGAACAAATTAATCTAGTTCAGGACCAGCAGTTAGCGTAATGGCTATGTCATTGAACTCCCATGTAGTCGACCGCAGTTCATTTCCCACGCCCTGTGGCTTAAACTCACACCAAGCGCATGTGTGTGCGTGGCCAGGATCCAGAGAGGAGAATGGAGGAGAAGAGATTGCAGCGTGGCCATCCCCCTGGGGCTGATTTCTTGCTTTCTATCTCTCTGTCTCTCTCTGTCTTTCTGGCGAGTGCATACACCCTATAGGAGATAAAAAAAAAAAAAACTCTCAAAAAAAAAGATAATAAATAAATAAGCTAGTTTTGTCTCATCCGCCATATTCACCTGACCTCTCACTGTAAGGGTCCAGAGATCAGTCTGACTGATGGAGACACAGAAAAGACAAGGACAATGCAACTGCAAAAAAGGCTTTTATTTTTCCAGCTAGCTGGGGTCCAAGTTTCAGCCCGTCGCAGTGGGCCTTAACAAGGTCCCTGTACCTAAGATAAAGGGATCTTTTATAGTTCAGGATGTTTTCTAGACTGTAACACACAAAGGAAGGGGGGGTATGAGAAGCGAGGGTCCAGCTTTCACCCCCTGCTCAGGTCTAGATAAGGGCTCTCAGCTAAGGGTTTGGATGACCTTGCCTCGGAGGTGCTGGGCCCTCCCGTTTTCCACTTATCTGAGAGTTCCCAGACTCCTAGTTTCCGTCCTTGAGGCCCTAACAAAGTAGGCTCCGTCCCTGAAGACTCAACAGGGTAGCGATTAAGCTAACTTCCCCAGCATTGCCTAACATGGCGGTGATTATGCTAATTCAGCCTAACATCACCAACTGACTACACCTTCTTCAGGCATCTCAACAACTTTTTGCAGGGAAAATGCTTCCCTGAACAGCAGTATGCAGAAGATACTCTCTCCAAGAGTTTGTCGAATCCCACAGCACAGATTTTTACACTACAGGAATAAACAAACTTATTTCTCAGTGACAAAGGTGCTAACTGTAATGGTTCCTATTTCGATTAATAAAGATGTATTTGAGCCTTGTTATAATGATTTAAAATTCATGGTCCAGTGCTTGCTTCGGCAGCACATATACTAAAATTGGAACCATACAAAGAAGATTAGCATGGCCCCTGCGCAAGGATGACACGCAAATTCGTGAAGCGTTCCATATTAAAAAAAAAAAAAAAAAAATTCATGGTCCAGGGCCAGCAGGTGGCATAGTGGGTAAAGTGCTGGATTCCCACATAAGGATCATGGTTCGAGTCTTGGACGTGTGGTTAGAAATTCATGCTGGGCACATATACGTATGTGCCCAAAATCTGGAGAGAATGGAGAACGAATGGCTGTATGGCCACCCTCCCGGGAGGAAAGGGGGTGGGGATAATAACTCACTTTCCCTCTCTCTGTCTCTCTGGCAAGCGAGCACAAGCACCCTATTGTAAAAAAAAAACAAAAAATTCGCCATCTAAAACTGAAATTGCTTTTGCACCAACCTCGTAGAATGTGTGTATCAAACATTACAGAAACATCACATTGTACCCTATAAATATGTACAGTTAAAACATGTCAATTAAAAAAATATGTGACTCAAGAAGTAAAATAGGGACCAGCAGGTGGCCTGGTGATTAAGGCGCTGGACACTCCCACATGGCTACCATGGTTCAAGTCCTGGATCTGATGGCTTCCTTTCTCACTTTCCCTCTCTGTCCGTCTCTGGCCAAATTAAAATAAATGAATGAATAAATAAAATTAAATGAATAATCTTTTTAAACAAAAATGAATGAATGAATGCATAAAATTAAATAATTCTTTTTAAAAATATAAATAAATGGATGAATAAATAAAATTAAATAATTCTTTGAAAAAAAAAAGAAGTAAAATAAAACAGCTGGCTGGGGACCAGCAGATGGCGTAATAGCTACGTCCCTGGACTCCCATGTAGTTGACTGTGGTTCCAGTCCCAGACTTAGTGGTTCAAACTCAGGCCGGGTGCATGTGCGTGTGTGCCCAAGATCCTGAGAGGAGAATGGAGGAGAAGGGTTTGCAGCATGGCCATCCCCCAGGGGGTGATTTCTCACTTTTTGTCTCTCTCTCCCTCTGTCTTTCTGGCACGTGTGCACGTGCCCTATAGCAAAAACCTCTCCAAAAAATAATAATAATAGTAAATTAAAAAAAAAAAACAGCTGGGTTAGTTTTACATGGTGGCATTGCCACTGTTCTGGTAAGGACAAAATTACATGTGCCTGCAGGAGCTATGAAATATGAACCATGGGGCCAGCCAGGTGGTATGGTGGCTAAAGCACTTAGATCCTACATAGTTGACTTTGTGGTTCAAGTTCCAGGCCTGGCACCTTGAAAAACACACCAGGACCAGCAGATGGCATAATGGTTACGTCACTGGACTCCCACACAGTCTACGGTGGTTAGAGTCCCAGACCCAGTGGCTTAAAACTCATGCTGGGCAAATGTGCATGCACTGGGCGAGTATGTGTGAGTGCTCATGACCCTGAGAGGATAACAGTGGAGAAAGGATTGTGGTGTGGCCATCCCCCGGCGGGTGATTTCTCACTTTCTGTCTCTCTGTCTCTCTCTATCTTTCTATAGAACACATGCGCCCTATAGAAAAAAAAAATCTCTCTCAAAAAAATAATAATGACATACAGGAAACAAGAAATGGAAAATTATTTGTTGACAATAACATGTATGTTGATGTGCTTGATTGCGACAATATACAGTGTATTCTGGATGGAAAATCTCATTTTGTATGCTGTAATGATGTACAGTGAATGAACATAAATAAATAAATTTAAAATTTAAAAAATAATAAATAAATAAATACGTTAAATAAAAAAAAAAAACTCTCAAAAACAACAACAAAAAAAAGAGAAACATACCAGGTGGATGTGTGTGCATGCCCAAAATGAGGAAAAAGTGAATAAGGGCTTGGTGTATGGCCATCTACCCTGGGGGGTGATTTCTCACTTTCTCTCTTCTCCGTTCCCAGTGAGCACACACACACTATAGCAAAAATAATAATAGGGGCTGGCACGGGGCATGGTGATTAAAGATGCTGGACTCCCGTATGGCCAACAACAGTTCGAGTCCTGAACCTGGCGACTTGGTTTCTTACTCTCTTTCTCTCTCTGGTCAAATTAAAATAAAGTTAAATAAAATATTTCTTTAAAAAATAAAATAAAGATATGGGTATCATAATTATTTAAATTCTTTATTTCTATTCTTCCTCTTCCTTCCTTCCTTCCTTTCTCTCCCTTTCTTTCTTTCTTTCTTTCTTTCTTTCTTTCTTTCTCTCTCTCTCTCTCTCTCTCTTTCTCTCTCTCTCTTTCTTTCTTTCTTTCTTTCTTTCTTTCTTTCTTTCTTTCTTTCTTTCTTTCTTTCTTTCTTTCTTCTCTCTTCTCCATTTGTTATTATTACTTTTAATTTGACCAGAGAGTGGCAGAGATCCAGTTGTTATTATTACTTTTAATTTGACCAGAGAGTGGCAGAGAGAGAGAGCAAGGGAAAGTGAAAAGCAAGCCCCCAGGTCCAGGACTCAACAGTCAGTCGTCCATGTGGGGATCCAGTGCCTCTAACCACCACACCACCTGCTGGCCCCTATTTCTATTATTTCTTTAATAGAATGATATGAAATGGCAAAAAAAAAAAAAGGGGGGGGGGAGTGTTGGTCCTTGTGGGGGCACTGGGCTGAGTGGGCCAAAATAGGAGCTTGTCAGGAGTGGGATTCAAACGCACACCTCCAGGGGGGGCTGCTACCTGAACGCAGCTGGGCAGTCCTGGCGGCTGCTCTAGATACCTACATGCTGGCCTGGCTAGGAGCTGGCGCCAAGGGCCAGTGTCCTGAGCTAGACCAACAAGGCCAGGCGGCCAGCGGTCCAGGTGGGCCCTGGGATGGCCAAGTGGGCCGCCAGCTGGCAGCAGGCGACGAGATCCTGGCACCCGCACGTGCGACGCAGCCCGCCGGCCGCTGCCGTGGCTACGGCACACGCCCACTAGCGCCCATAGCGCACTGACCCGGCAGGGTGCGCGCCCATCTGGCCGCTGGCCTCCTCTCCCTAGCAGCCTTTGGCTGGACGCCGCGCCACTCCCTCCGGGCGCCAACTCCACGTCGAGGCAACAGGCGTGGAACGTTTGCGCGAGATTCGTGTCACCCGGTCCGGGTCGGGATCCAGATAAGGATCTTCAGGGAGTGTGTCTGTAAGTGTGTGGAGGATTGTGGGGGTAGAGGGCTGGCAGGTAGGTGCCTGCCCCGCCAGAGCAGAGCAGGGCAGGGCAGGGAAGGGCGTGGGACGCAGGAGTTAGGTGTCCCCGCCCCCGTCATCGTTAGGTATCCCCGCCTCGTTCGGGAGGCCTGGGCGGCAGGAGAGGGATCTGGAGTGGTGGCAGTTATGGTCATCCTCGTTAGTATAGTGGTGAGTATCCCCGCCTGTCACGCGGGAGACCGGGGTTCGATTCCCCGACGGGGAGGCAGCAGTGCATTTTGGCCACCAACTCCTCCACGGTGGAAATCCCGTCACTCTGCCGCCTGAGACAGCCCTTCACCTCCTGCCCGCCACATAGCCACGCGGACAAGGTGAACCCTCCGCCTTCCCTCAGTGGACCGCCTAGATTCCTTTCCTCGGCGTGGCCGGGTGCCAGTTTTGCCACTGGGACCTCCCGGCACTCCACTGTGCCCGACTTACGGCCGTCCAAAGTGGGAGGCGTCTGAGCAAGTACCCTGCGGCTGCGGCTCGTGTGGCTTGCGGGGCCCCTGGTGGAGAAGGGCTTTGGCGAGGGCTCCGCGGGAGGTGAGGACGAGGGAAGCCGGGAATTGGGGAGACGGAAGTAGGGAGTGGGGTCCGCAGGACAGCGTGAGCGCGCCGGGGAACCGGCTTGCGAGGCGGAGCGCCGGGCGGCCCTCGGTGGCTCTGCGGCAGCGCTGAGCCACGGACCCGCGGGCGGGGCGTCGGGGCCAGGTTGCGCCTGGGGGCGCTTAGGCGCCGGTCTGGAGGAGTTCCAGCCGGTTCGATGCACTTGCACCGACCTCGTGCCATGGCCGATGGCCGTATAGTGTGGAATCAAGGGATCGGGGCCAAGGCGCGCAGCCATCAGGCTGGCCATCCAGGAGGCGCAGGCGGAATGTGCGCCCGACGCTCCCTAGTGGCTAGATTCCTGCCGCTTGGGCCTGGTTTGATTCCCAATCAGGGAACCCTTTCTTCTTCCTCTCTGCCCCGCAAGCGCCCGCCATCTCTCACACCTGCAGCTCTTTGGCGCTCCTGAGAGGGGCACAACCCTGTCTGGCGCCCTCCGCACCCGCTCGCCCATCCCTGACGCCTGACCCGCACCCCTCTCCTCCTTCTGGCCTTTCAGCTCTTTCCTCCTCGTGTCAGCTCGCCTGCGTCGCTCTTCCTGACCTCCACCCAGCCCGTCAACCCGCGCCCTCTCCACTCCCCCACACACGGGACACACCCACGGCACACACGACACACACAGCCAACGCTCGCCACTCGCCCCCGCACAGCACAAGCGACCCTCGCAGCCAGTGCCCCACACGCACACGGGACACGCACGACTCACCCCAGCCGGAGCACTCCCGCAGAGGCGCACCTGACATGGGCCAGAGCCTGAGAACAGCCAGGTCGCCACTGGGGCCGGCTGGGGGTGGGCTCCTGAGCGCAGCCGTGGCTTCCGAGGGGACCCCAGCAGAGCTCGTGGGAGCCGAGTCCCTTGGCCGTGGGGGAAGGGGAGAGAGGCAGAGGTGGGTATATGAACCTTGAGAGGGTCCGACCGCCTCTAGACGAAGCGGTTGAGGCGAACGCCAGGAGACAGACAACAGCGCCGGAGGGCCGCGGTCCGGAAAGTCCAGGCGGTAGAGCCCGGCGGTGTAGGGTAGAGGGCGGTCAGGACAGACTCCCCCTGTCCCACCTTACTCTGATTTCACCCCCCACGCTCTCCGCTCCCCGTCCTGTCAATGGCAGAGGACATACCGCAGACGCTCCTCCGTGGGGCTCCCTTGCTGGGTCACCCTTACAGCCTGGTCTTCTCAGCTCTCAGGGACATTCTGGGCTCCAGCCACATCCCTTTGGACCGAGCCTTTGGCTGCTCCAGGGAGGGGACTGCAGAGGCCTGTCCTGCTCCGGGGACTGGTTTCTTTCCTTCTTTCCTTCTTTCTTTTTTTTTGGGGGGGGGAGGGAGGGAGAGGTTTTTGCTGTTGCGCACTGTGCGCTGCGCTCACCAGACAGAGAGAGACAGAGAGACAGAAAGCGAGAAACCACCCCCACTGGGGTGGGGGGAGGATGGCCATGCCGCAATCCCCTCTCCTCCATTGTCCTTTTGGGAGCTTGGGCACGCATGCACACGTGCCCGGCGTGAGTTTAAGCCACCAGGTCACACACACACTGCTTTCTGTACCGTCCACGCAGAGCCGCCATGGTAGCCGGGGACACCTTGGGAGACGTCCTGATGCTGACCATCCCCGCTGAGGGGAGGAAGGGGGCTACTCTCCCCAGCCCCGTGGGTTGTGAGTGGGTCTCCAAGATGGATGTAGAGGTTGGTGGGACCGGGTGGCATCCCAGCCAGCTATGGCAAGGGGCCTGACCGCAGAAAGGCCACAGCAAGGGCGTTTATGCCCCCCTCACCTCCTTAACCCTCCCCGCCAGCGGCCTAGCCGTGCCTCCCCCATGCCTGGTGCTGGGGGGCAGGAGGAGGAGTCCAGAATGTCCCTGGGAGCTCGGGGTCTTTTGGAAAGGGCACAGGCTGGGGCTGGCAAGCCGAAGGTGGGGGCGCGGGGGACTCTGTAGGCACCAGGGGTGAGGGGGGTGAAAAGGCGACCTGTCTGGTATGGAGGGGCAACTAGCGTGGGCGTGGTCGGAATCCTGTCTGGTGGGCAGGAGCTGCCCTGTGTCTGAGGAGCCCCCTAGAGAGAGCTGAGACTGGGACAAGGGAACGCCCGCCCCCTCCCCCAACAGTTGAGAGGGGTGTGAAGGAGTAGGGGTGTGGGTTCTGTGTGTGTGTGTGTGTGTGTGGAGGGGGGTCGGCCACCAGGGGTGGGGAGGTGTGGGAGCCGGCTGGCTGGAAGGATGAGCAAAAAGTCGACAGGTGGGACCAAGCTCAGGTCAGAGCCAGATAGAAGCCCGTGAGCCCTGAGGGAACTGGGACCCCCGCAACACATCTGGGAGAGCAGCTCCTGGGCGCTGTGCCCGCCAGGCGGTGAGACCTGTCTCTGACCAAGTGCAGGTGCATTGGGAAGCCAGCTAGGCCAGACCACAGAGGGAGAGGGAGCTGATGCAGGCAAGGCCCCTGAGAAAGAGAGACTTCATGGGGAACAGAGACAGCAATAAGCCCCAGTCAAGGGAGGGTGGGCGTCTGAGAGAGTGTCAGAGTTGGTTGAGGTGACCCGTGCCTAAGGGATTGGGTAAGACTCTGGGTCTAGTTCTCGGATTGGGTAAGACCCTGGGTCTAGTTCTCGGAATGCAGGGAAAGCTCGCAGAGCTCGCAGTGGGCGTTGGAACTGCAGGACAAAAGGAACAGATTACTGCATGGGCCGGGAATCGAACCCGGGCCTCCCGCGTGGCAGGCGAGAATTCTACCACTGAACCACCCATGCTAGGTGGCATTTTGGGACAGACCGCTGGCCTAGGTGCTTTGGCCACAAGAACCTTGCCCTCGCCTGTCCTCGGTGTCTTCAGGTCCCCTGTAGCGTGAGGGCAAGGGAACAGGGAGCATGCAATTAAAGTCAGCAGCGTGTCAGGCGCTCCGAGGGAGGCGCGGGAAGGCCTCCTGCTGCGCGTGGTCTCTGTGACTCAGGGGTCTCCGCCTGCCGGGAGCCTCAGCAGGCTCCTAGGCCCGTCTAGTGGCTGTTGGGGAAGGTGAGCTGTGCCAGGCATTGCGGAGCGCGGACGGTACTGTCGCCGATGTCGCCTTGCACGGACCTCGACCCACAGTCCCTTTCTGATTTGCTTTTTGGCCTCTGGAGTTCGTTGGAGCGAAGCGGGAGAAAGAGGCAGGAGTGGACATGGGGCATGGGGGTGCGGATGGGGCTGGGGATCGTAGTTGGGGGAGTGGTGATGTGGAGAAGGGGACTGCGGCCGCCGCTGCGTGCGAGCCCGCCACCTAGCGCTGCGCAGGGTTAGAGACCCCGGTCTGTGGGAGCCTCGCAGGTGCGGCCCGTCCACAGGCTCCAAAGCCCTAGGGGTCGAGCTTTGCGGTACTGTTGGTGCGGGCGAAAGTCTGGTGGGCGTGGGAGCTTTGGAGCGCCAGTATGGATAGGAGGGGCCCATGCGCGGGGCATGGGGACGGGCTGGCGGCAGGCAGGTGCGGGTGGGTGGCCGAGGTAAGGCTTCGGGCGGGGTCGGGGTTGGGCTGGCGTTCGTAGCGGGTGGGGGGACGTGGATCTAGCCCGTCTGCCTCCGCGTCCTGGGACAGTGTGTCCTGATCGGGCTCCCTAGGCCCGCCATGGACAGGAATCACAGAGTGTCACAGGGTGGACGGGGTGGACGGAAGTGGAGGTTGGGAGTGTTGGAGTGGGGGTGTTGTCGGTAGCTTGCAGCCCAAAGTGAACCAGCGTGGGGGCTGAGCGGTCCAGCAAAATGGAGGCTGCCTGGGCAGGACTGGATGGTGCTGAGTGAGGCCTTGGTGCAGCACACAGGAGGTGGCCGGCCTCAGCTGGCGGTGGGGTTTGGACCCTGGAGGGCTTTGCAGGCCCCTCACCCTTCCCGGAGGTGCTCAAGGCGGTCGTGTTGCAGGCTGGGGCGGGAGGGGGGTGGAATGGAGCGAAGGGCAGGCGCCTGAGAAGCTGATCAGTTGAAGTGGTGACAGAGGGAAGGCGGGAGTTGGAAAAATGGGCAAGGAGGCGAGTCAGGGAGTCCCTCCGGTATTAGCCATGGGCAGCGGTGGGTATTGGCCAGGGCCAGCCAAAACGTGTTCTGGTCAGGAGTGGGATTTGAACCCACGCCTACAACGGAGGCTGCGACCTGAACGCAGCGTCTTAGACCACTTGGCCATCTTGTAGGAGGGCCTGGGCTTCTCCCCACTGGCTTGGCTGGGAGCGACCGACCCCAAGCGCCAGTGCCCTGGGTTAAATGGCCAAGGCCAGGCAGCCGGCCGGCCGGTGGGCAGTCGAGGGGAGCGGCGGCCCTGGGGT
>NW_006199468.1:101965-106504 GCF_000334495.1 Tupaia belangeri chinensis
GGATGGTGGTGTGGTGGTCCACACAGGGAGTGACCGGGTCAGGGTCGGACTGGTATCCGGAAGGGCGGATGGGGAGTGGGGGATAAGGGATCGTGGGTGGAGAGGGCTGGCGGGTAGGAGCGGGATCCTGGCCAGGGCAGGCCTTGCTCAGGCGTGGGCGGAGGGAGACGGTCCTGTAGTCCCCGCAGTCGGAATGGGCAAGGAGGCGAGTCAGGGACTCGGGCCTCCGGTATTAGCCATGGGCAGCGGTGGGTATTGGCCAGGGCCAGCCAAAACGTGTTCTGGTCAGGAGTGGGATTTGAACCCACGCCTACAACGGAGGCTGCGACCTGAACGCAGCGTCTTAGACCACTTGGCCATCTTGTAGGAGGGCCTGGGCTTCTCCCCACTGGCTTCCCTGGGAGCGACCGACCCCAAGCGCCAGTGCCCTGGGTTAAATGGCCAAGGCCAGGCAGCCGGCCGGCCGGTGGGCAGTCGAGGGCAGCGACGGCCCTGGGATGACTAGTGGGCCGCTCTAGTTGGCAGCGGTGGCGAGGTCCGGGAGCCCGCAGGCGCGATGCAGCCTGCCCTCCGCCCTGACTGCCGCTGTGGCGGTCGCTGGGGCTTCGGCACACGCCTACTGGTGCCCATGGCGCCGCGACCCGCAGGACGCACGCCCACCTGGCCGCTCGCCCCCTCTCAGTCACAGCCTTTGGCGGGACGCCCGCGCCACTCCCTCCTGGCGCCAACCCCGCGTGGGAAGCAACAGGCGTGGCACGTTGGCGGGAGATTCGTGCCACCCGGGTCAGGGTCGGGACTGGTATCCGGAAGGGCGGATGGGGAGTGGGGGATAAGGGATCGTGGGTGGAGAGGTCTGGCGGGTAGGAGCGGGATCCTGGCCAGGGCAGGCCTTGGTTAGGCGTGGGCGGAGGGAGACGGTCCTGTAGTCCCCGCAGTCGCCAGCCGCCGTCCTCCTTAGTATGTGGTGAGTATCCCTGCCTATCACGCGGGGAAGAAGGTTCGACTCCCCCACAGGGAGTTGCCGTCCGTTTTGGCCCCCGCCACCTTTTTCTCCGTCGTCGAAATCCCACGACCCTCTGGAGCCCGAGACAGCCCTTCTCCTCCAGCGAGGCGCCATCTCCGGCTCGGCCCGGCACGCCTCCTGCTTCCCGCCGCCGTCCACACCCGCCTTGCATGCCTTGGCGGACCTCCTGGCCCGCTTGGCCTCCTTTCCTTTCCTCCGCGTGGCAGGACGGCGTTATGCCACAGCTACCCTGCCTCCTGGCACTCCACGGTTCTGGACGGACTGCGGTCCAAAGTGGGTGACGGATCTGGCGCCCTGTCGCGCTTAAGGCCCGGGAGTAGGTGGGAGGCAAATGAGCATTTACCCTTGACTGCTGCCCCTGGTGGAGCAGAAGCGCTTTGGCAAGGGCTCCGGGGGAGCCCAGCTCCGGAGGAGAAAGGAGCAAGGAGGGGAGTTGGGAGGACAGCGTGAGCGCGCGGGGGAGCCTGGCTTTCGCGGGCGGAGCGCGGAGCGGCTCTTTGTGGCTCTGTGGCAACGCCGAGACGCCGACCCAGCGGCGGGCAAAGGGCCAGAGCTGCGCCAGAGGGGCTTAGGAGCCGGTCTGTGGGAGCCTGGGCTGGTCTGTGCAGCCACGCCAGCCTCGCGCTGTGCGTTGGTGGTATAGTGGTAAGCATAGCTGCCTTCCAAGCAGTTGACCCGGGTTCGATTCCCGGCCAACGCAATGTTTTGCCCAGCGCCTTGAGGCGAAGCTTGTGCTGCCAATGGGGAGAGAGAGAGAGAGAGAGAGAGAGAGAGAGTACACGCGCATGCGCTAGTGTGTGTTTTGGCAGATAAGGGGCACACGGACTATTAGGGTGTGGCCAGCTGGAGTAGAGCTGTCAGGACTCTCCGATTGTGAGAGATCGGTGGAAGTAATGAATCCCTGCACAGGTGCACAGGGATCGCACATGGCTGGTTACCCAGGCATCGGTTCTAAGAGGCACACGATAGGTCCTACTCCCTTACCTTTCCCTGGTGGTCTAGTGGTTAGGATTCGGCGCTCTCACCGCCGCGGCCCGGGTTCGATTCCCGGTCAGGGAAGCTCCTTTTCTTCCTCTCTGCATCGCGTTCCTCTCTGCATCGCGTTCTTTCATATCGGCAGTCCTTTCCAATAGCGCGAGGCGCTTGCTGCCTTGCAGCTACCAAGGGCAGGGCACGGCCCAGTCTGGCAACTTCCCGCACCCTCCTGCCCCAGCTCTGATGCCTAACCTCTACCCCTCCCTTCCTTTTGGCCTTTCAGCAATTCCCTCTTCCAGTCAGCTCTCCTGCCGCGTGCTTTTCTTGAGCTCCAGAGCCCACTCAGTGAGCCATCTTTCCCCTCCCAACCCTTCAACCCATGCACTCACCTCTTCCCTCCCCACACACAATGCACACTGGACCCACGCGCGGCACACACCCAACGCTCGCCCCTGCACAGCACAAGTGCCTCTAACAGCCAGCGCACAACACGCGCACAGGGGACACGCGTGGCTCACCCCGGAGCCCGAGCACTTCCGCAGAGGCGCACATGTGCCTCCACAGCCCACCCGCCAGGGCCTGCGATCCTCAGGTCGCCTCTGGGGCCGGCAGGCTCATGGGCTCCTGAGCGCAGGCAGGCGCTGGCGCATCCGTAGCTTTGGAGAGGACACCAGCGGAGCTCGTGGGAGCTGTCCCCTGGCCGTGGGTGGCGGAGGGAGCGGCAGAGGTGGGGGGATGAGTCTTGCAGGAATCCGACCGCCTTGCTAGGTCACTAAGAGGTTGAGGTGGACATGAAGAGATTAATAATGGCACCGGAGAGAGCCCCGAAAGGCCAGGTGGTGGAGCTCACTGGTGACAGGACAGACCCTCCCTGTCCCACTTTGACTCCGATTTCATCCCCCAGCCCTCCATCCTGTCTGTCAATGGCAAATGACTAACCAGCAGACGCTCCTCCATGGGGCTCCCTGGCTGGCTCCTATTGTGTTCCCCTCCCGTCTTACCGCCTAGTCTTCCTTGCTCACAGTTCCAGCAGCGCCCCCTCCATCTGATTCTTTGACACCCCCCCAGAGGGCGCTGTAGAGCCCGTCCTACTCCTGCCACATCGTCACATACGGACCACTCCGATGTCTGGTGAGCTGTACCAGTGAACCGCCAGGGTACCTGGCTTTGGGACCGGGACACCTTGGGAGATGGCCCCTATCACCATCCGGATGACGCCCATCCCCGCCCAGTGGTGGGAGAGGGCTTCTCCACTGGGCATGTATGTCCCCTCACCCCCCTCCTGACCCTAGCCAGCTGGTCAGGCCCCCTTCCCCCATGCCTGGTGCTGGGAGGTGGGAGGAGGAGTCCATATGTCCCTGCAGAACTCGGGTCTTCTGGAAAGGGCAGGGGCTGGGGCTGGCCATTTGGAGGTGGGGGTGTGGGGGACTCTGCAGGTGCTGGGGGTGAGGAGAGTGAGGGGGTGTCCTGTCTGGTGTGGAGGGGCAACTAGCCCCGAGGGGAATCCCATCTTGTGGGCAAGAGCTGCCCTGTGTCTAAGGAGCCCCTGAGGGAGAGCCGGGACTGGGACAAGGGAATTGCGGAGAGCAGCCAGTCTGAACACGTGACGACAACACGTGGCCTGGAGACACGTGCAGACACGCGCTTCCTGAGCTACTCCCGCAGGGCTACTGAGAAGCATCTACACAGGAAAGCAGCCCCTGCCTGCGGTCAGTGGTTGTCTTCCTGCTGCTGTTGATACCCGGTACCCCGATACTGCCCAGTATCACATGCGTTTATCAGACTGTCCCCCAAAAGATCAGGGAAATTACTGGCGCCAGTCACTTTCACATCCTCAGACGGTTTACATCCAAAAACAACTGGTTTTGCATTTCAATTCTCCTCCCTTATTCTCTTTGCATTCCTCTTCCTCCTTCACCATTCCTTTTGCATCCTATTTTCCCCTTCCCCGTTTTCTGCCCCTTAAAAGAATAAACCTGAGGCTGGTTCTGGTGGCAACTTCACCATCAGAGAAGCTGTGCCCACCCGATCCTCGCTTTTCCATACTCGTGTGTCTTTGTGTGTTTGTCATTTCGTCTATTTCTAGTCCACAGCCTTCCCCACTCGGAGAAACGTGATCATGCCAAGCTGGTCCCGGCATTGCTAAATGCCCATGGTGGGAGGATGTTGGGGTTAAATCTTTTTCATCCTATAAAATGGAAGTAAAATTCAACGGGACGGGAAGGAAGTCACCTCCTCAGGTCTCCTTAGCCCCAAACCTCCCCTGTGGCTCCATCGGCCCACAGCCTCCACCCTGTCACAGGAGGACCAGCAGTGACAGCGCAACCTCAGCACCTCAGCTCCTGCCTGATGCCTTCAGCGTGCGCTGTTACTACCACTCTCACTCGTAGTCCCTACTCTTAGTACGGCAGTCCTGGGGAGGCTGCAGTTCCAGTAAGTAGCCACAGGCAAGAGTGACTCCAGGGTAGTCCTGATAATACTTCGTAGCCACAGCCTTACAGGGCTGGACTGACACTGAGCAATGCTCAGAAGACTAGGGT
>NW_006199468.1:108223-115515 GCF_000334495.1 Tupaia belangeri chinensis
CCCTAGCCAGCTGGTCAGACCCCCTTCCCCCATGCCTGGTGCTGGGAGGTGGGAGGAGGAGTCCATATGTCCCTGCAGAACTCGGGTCTTCTGGAAAGGGCAGGGGCTGGGGCTGGCCATGTGGAGGGGGGGGGGGGGGGGGCTCTGCGGGTTTGGAGGTGGGGGTGTGGGGGACTCTGCAGGTGCTGGGGGTGAGGAGAGTGAGGGGGTGTCCTGTCTGGTGTGGAGGGGCAACTAGCCCCGAGGGGAATCCCATCTTGTGGGCAAGAGCTGCCCTGTGTCTAAGGAGCCCCTGAGGGAGAGCCGGGACTGGGACAAGGGAATTGCGGAGAGCAGCCAGTCTGAACACGTGACGACAACACGTGGCCTGGAGACACGTGCAGACACGCGCTTCCTAAGCCACTCCCGCAGGGCTACTGAGAAGCATCTACACAGGAAAGCAGCACCTGCCTGCCATCAATGGTTGTCTTCCTGCTGCTGTTGATACCCGGTACCCCGATACTGCCCAGTGGGGGCTAAAGGAAGTCACATGCGTTTATCAGACTGTCCCCCAAAAGATCAGGGAAATTACTGGCGCCAGTCACTTTCACATCCTCAGACGGTTTACATCCGAAAACAACTGACTTTGCATCCCATCTTCCCCTTCCCCCGCTTTTGTTTGTTGGTTTTTAAAGAATTATTTTATTTAACTTTATTTATTATTATCATTATTATTTTCCAGTTTGATCAAAGAGAGACAGAGAGAAAGAGAAGAAGTGAGAAAAGCAAGCTACCAGGTCCGAGACTTGAGCCATGGTCGGCCTTGTGGGAGTCCAGCACCTTTAACCACCATGCCACTTGCCAGCTCCCCTGTTTCCTGCCCCTTAAAAGAATAAACCTGAGGCTGCTTCTGGTCACAACTTCTCCATCAGAGAAGTGTTGCCCACCTGATCCTCGCTTTTCTATGCTTGTGTGTCTTTGTGTGTTTGTTACTGCATCTATTTCTAATCCTCAGCCTTCCCCACTCAAAAAAACGTGTTCATGCCGAGCTGGTCCCGGCAGGGAATCCCCCGACAGTTGAGAGGGGGGTGAAGGAGTGCGGGGGGGGGGTGTGTGTGAGTGTGTGTGGAGGGGGATCGGCAACCAGGAGTGGGGAGGTATGGGAACCCACTGGCTGGGAGGATAAGCAGAAAGCCGACAGGTGGGACTAAGCTTGGGTCAGAGCCAAATGGAAGCCTGTGGGCTCTGAGGGTACCCCCAGCCCCCAACACCTCAGAGGAGAACAGCCCCCCAGGTGCTGTGCCCACCAGGTGGTGAGATTTGTCTCTCTGACCAAGTGCGTTTGCCCTGGGAAGCTGTCTAGGCCAGACCCCAGAGTGAGAGGGAGCAGGTCCAGGCAAAGCCCATGAGAAATAGAGGCTTGGTGGGACGCCTTGACAGCAATAAACCTCGGTCAGGGCAGCGTGGGCCTCTGACATGCGGTGAGTGTGAGAGACGTGTGGAGTTAGTTGAGGTGACTGGTGCCTGAGCACATGGGTAAGGCCCTTGGTCTAGTTCTCAGAATGTGGGAGAGTGAGCCAGGGAGCAAAAACAGAGTGGAGAAGGGGTGAGGGGAGCGAGTAAGGGCGTTTGGTCGGGTGGTGGTGGTGTGTGTGATGGTAGCAGCGGCAAGTTCCTTAAGGGCAAAGGGATTGAGGAGAAGGACTTGACTTGGCCACCAGAGTGACTTGGGGACAGGGACAGAGGTGGTGGGAAGGCCAGAGGGAGGAGGGTGTCTTATAGGAGGGTAAGGGCCTCTCTCAGGTAGGGCCTGGGTGGACACAGTTGACCCGAACCAGTGGTTGTGAGGGGTCCGTGTGGAGCTCAAGGAGGCAGAGATGAACTGGGACAAGGAGGCAGAGATGAACTGGGAATTAGGGCAGGACTGAAAGGTAGACAACCAGTTGCATGAGCCAGGAATCAAACCCATGTCTCCCACGTGGCAGGCAAGAATTCTACCACTAAACCACCCATGCACTGCTGGCACATGATACCTGAAGGCTGGCTCACCAGCCTCTGATGCAGCCAGTGGCTGTATAGTGCCTGCTGCCGGCGCTGGGTGTCTTTAGCTCCCTTGCAGCGTGCGTATTAGGAGGTCGGGAGCAGAGCGCCAACCAGAAGGAGAGGCAAAGTTCTCCTCGAGGGCAGTGGAAGCCCAGGATGGCGGTGGGGGAGGCACGGGAGAGCATCATGCTTTGAGTCCTCTCTGTGGCCTAGGGGTCCCAGCTTGTCCTTCTTCCTCTGGCGTCTGCAGGCCCTTGGGGCAGTCCAGTTCTGATGGGGGAAGGTGAGCTGTGGTGGGGGTGGCAGAGCACGGACGGTGTGGTAGGTGACAACACCTTCCTCGACCCGACCCACAGTCCCTTCCTGGCTGGCTTTCTGGCCTGTGTAGTGTGTAGGAGCCAGAGTGAGGTGGGTAGGGGTGGGGCTGGGGTGAGGGGTGGGGGGAATGGTGGTGGGAAGGGAGACGGAGGGTCTGGGCCTCCTTGCTTGCCATGGTCTGGGCCCTGCCTACTCTGAGCACGTCCCCTGCCACCACTGCTCAGGCTAAGAGACCTGGGTCTGTGGAAGCCTCGCTGTTGTGGTCTGGCCACATGCTCACAGGTCCCCGGAACCAGCTCCGCTGTGCTGTTGGTGGGGGTGGACATCAGGTGGGGGCATTGGAGCGCTAGGATGGCTAGGAGGAGCCTGGGAAGGCCGTGGGAGACCAGGTAAGCTGCAGGAATGGAGGGTTGGTGGATAGCTATGGCTGACCAGAGGGGGTGGGCATGGGTCTAGGCCATCTGTCGGCTCCTCCTGGAGACTGTGTGTTCAGATCGGGCTCCTCTGGCCGGCCAGGTGCAATGATCCTGGAATGTCCGGCCTGGCCATCTGGGATGTGAGTACACGGGGTGGACTGGGCTAGGGGTTGGGAGTGTTGGGATGGGGGTGTTGTTGGTGGCATGTGTCCCAAAATGAACCAGCATGGGGGCCCAGCCGTCCAGCAAGATGGGGTAGTCACCTGGGCAGGGTGTGGAGAGCAGGGACTTGGTGGTGGTGAGGCCTTGGTGCAGCGCACAGGACTGGGACCACAGCCTCAGCTGACAGAAGTCGGGGGAGGGTTTGGACCATGGAGGGCTTTGCACCCAGGTGACCGATCCTAGAGATGTAAGTGCTGGTGGTATTGCTGGCGACCGGTGTGGGTGTTGGTGTGGGATGGGAGGTGAGCTGGAGCCTGAGGTAGGAAGGGGAGGGCAGGCCGGCTAGAAAGGACTAACAGCGGGGGTCAGCGGCTGTGGGGTGAGGCCACAGGAGCTGGCCAGCATGCGCAGAGCACGAGTGGCCCAGTGGCAGGCAGCAGAGGGTGGAAGGGGCTGGTGCAGGGGTGCTGGGGTGTTTGGGCCAAGGAGGGGGGTGGGTGGGAAAAGGCGAGGTGCCTGAGAAGCGGGTGCATTGGAGAGGCGGGGGGGGGGGGGGGGGCCGGGGTGGAAGAATGGGTAAGGAGGTGAGCCAGGAAATGAGGGCCTCATGTATTAGCCGTGGGCAACGATGGGTATTGGCCCTTGTGGGGCCACTGGGCTGGGCGGGTCAAAATGGGTGCTTGTCAGGAATGGGATTCGAGCCCACATCTCCAGGGGAGACTGCGACCTTAAAGCAGCACCTTCGACCGCTGGCCATCCTGATGGTGGGCCTGGTCACCACCCCCTGGCTTGGCTGTGAGGGAGGTGCAAAGCGCCAGTGCCCTGGGCTAGATGCACCAAAGTCAGGCGCCCCTCAGTCTGAGTGCGCAGGCAAGAGGCAGAGACGGCCCTGGGATGGCCACGTGGGCAGCAGCGGCTGGCGGGGGGGGGGGCAGCCTCGCTTTCACCGCAGCTCCCCCTAAGGCTTCAGCACACTCCCACCGGCCCGTGGTTCCCTGACTGGCAGGGCGTGTGCCCACTTGGCTGCTCGCCTCCTCCAGTCTCTAGCCTTTGGCTATCGCTGGTGCCACTCCCTCCGGTCACCAACACGATGTGGGAGGCAACAGATGTGGCATTTGGCGGGAGATTTGTGCCACCTGGCTGGGGGTCGGGGTCCGGATCAGCGAGACTCATCACGGTGTGTGTGTGCATGTGTGTGTAGGGGGGATTGTGGGTGGAGAGGGCTGGCGGGTAGGTGCAGTGCCTAGGGCAGCTCAGGGCAGGACGTGGGTGGCAGGAGAGGGGCCTGGCATCCCATTGGTCACCCTTGCCACCCTTATTAGTGTAGTGGTGAGTATCCCTGCCTGTCACGTGGAAGATGAGAGTTCAATTCCGCGACATGGAGCTAGTAATCCATTTTGGTCGCTGCTGCCTCCTTCTTTGCCATCGAAATCCCACCACCCTCTGGTGCCCAAAACACCCTTCTCTCCTGGCCAGCCACATGTACTGCGGGCGCCATCTCCCGCCAAGGCTGGCCTGGACTCCCCGCCTGCTCGCCTTACCCTCCTTCCGTGCCCACGTGGCCCTCGTGGGCCTCTTGGCTTCTTTTCCTCCACGTGGTCGGATGCTGTTTTGCCATAGCGGTGTGACCTTTTGGCACTCCACGGTACCAGACCGTCAACCGTCTAAAGTGGGTGCCAGGTCTGGAGCCCAGTGGGAGGCGGATGAGGAAGTACCCTGTGGCTGCGGCCAGTGTGGTCTGCAGGGCCCTGGTGGAGGAGAAGGGGTTTGGAGAGGGCTCTGTAGGAGCCCAGGGTTGCGCTGCCACGTGGAGCCCAAGTCCTGGGGAGAGGGGAACAGGGGGGCGGGGGCGGCAGGGCAGCAGGAGCCCCGGGAACGGGCTTGCACAGGCAGAGTGTGGGCTGACCCTTGGCTCTTTGGCAACTCCAAGCAGGCTGACTTCCTGGCTGCTTCAGTGCTTAGGTACTGGCCTGTAGGAGCTGGGACCAGCTGGGTGCAGGATCATAGGCCTTGTGCATTGGTGGTATAGTGGTGAGCATAGCTGCCTTCCAAGCAGTTGACCCGGGTTCGATTCCCGGCCAATGCAACATGACGCTATTTTTATTTTACCTAGCGCCTTCTGGGGAGTTTGGGTTGTCAACCAAGGCCAGCAAAAGAGAGTGAGAGAAAGAGAGGGAGAGCGTCTGTGTGTGTGTGTTGGCAGAGGAGGAGCACGGAGCTGTCGGGACTTGCCCACTGCCGGAAGCTGGTAAAACGAAGGGTGGAGGCACTAGCAAACAGGGAGTGTGGAGGGTTATCCCCCCAAGTATCGAGTTTAGGAGGCGCATGCGGGGAACACATAATGTTCCCTGGTGGTCTAGTGGTTAGGATTCAGTGCGCTCACTGCTGCGGCCGGGCTCGATTCCCGGTCAGGGAGGCTTTTCTTCTCTACCTCACCAATGCTCGCCGTCTCTCACCTGCCATCCTTTTGGATTGCTCTGTGCACCTGCAAAGAAGTACAGCCTAGGCGCCCTCCGCCACCGTCCCTGAGCAGCACCTTCCCAGCCTCTCAGCTCTTCCCTCTTTGCTCAGCTTCCTTGCCACTCCGCTCTTCTAGACTTCCAAAGCCCGCCCAGTGGGCCGCCTTTCTCCTCCCAGCTGGATGAGGGGCATGACCACAGCAAGGGCATGTATGTCCCCTCACCCCCTCCTGACCCAGGCCACCACGCCCTCACCTCTTCCCCCGGCACTCCCCGGGCACACTCGATGCACACACCAAACACTTGCCACTCGCCCCTGCACAACAAAAGCGACTCCCGCAGCCAGCCCACCAAACGCACACAGGACATGCGAGGTCCACACCCGGGGCACCAGCACGCACTCCCACAGAAGCGCCCGTGTGTCCCCACAGCCACCAGCGAGGGCCTACGATCCGTCAGGTCACCACTGGTGTCAGCAGGCACATGGGCTCATGAGCACTCGCGGGCGCTGGCGCATCCGTGGCTCCGTAGGGGACACCAGCGGAGCTCATAGGAGCCGAGTTCCCTGGCTGTGGGGGGCAGGGGGAGCGGCAGAGGTGGGAGGATGAATCTTGAGGGGGTCCGACCGCCTCGCTAGGCCACGAAGTGGTTGAGGTGGACGCGAGGAAATAGAGAATGGCGCCAGAGGGGACCCCGAAGGCCAGTGGTGGAGGTGGTGGTGACGGGTAGATGGCCGTCAGGGACCCTCCCAGCCCCCCTTGATTCCCTCATGCTCTCTGTCCTGTCAATGGCAGGGGATGTCCTGCAGAAGCTCCTCCACCTGGCTCCCTGGCTGGGTCCCCGCTGAGTCCCCTCCTGCCTTACAGCCTGGTCTTCGTGGCTCTCCCTAGCTCCAGTCGCGCCCCTCCGTCGGATTCTTTTGCGGCTCCCAGGAGGGAACTGCAGAGCCCGGTCCCCTTCGCGCCACATCTTTCTGTACCGGCCACGCGGGTGTTCGGCGAGCTGCACCAGTGAGCGGCCATGGTACACCGGCTTGTGACCAGATCCAGGGACACCTTGGGAGACGGTCCCCTCACATCCTGATGCCGGTCATCCCCACCGAGGGAAGGAAGGGGGCTACTGCCCTCAACCCCGCGTGCTGTGGGTGGGCCTCTGAGATGGGTGTAGGGGTAGGTGGGTAAGGGGCCTAATGACAGAAAGGGGCCTGGGAAGAGGGGCATGACCACAGTAAGGACATGTTTGCCCCCCTCACCCCCTCCTGACCCAGGCCAACACCCCCCCTTCCCCCATACCTGATGCTGGGAGGCAGGAGGAGTCCAATATGTCCCTGCGGAGCTCTGGCCTTCTGGAAGGGCAGGGGCTGGAGCTGACCAGTCTGGGGACCTCATGAGGTGGGGGCCTGGGGGACTCTGCAGATGCCAGGGGTGAGGGGGATGAGGGGGCCTCATGACTCGTGTGGAGGGGCAACTAGTGCTAGTGGGCACCCGTCTGCTGGGCGGAAGCTGCCCTGTGTCTGAGGAGCCTCCTAGAGAGAGCTGGGACTGGGACAAGGGAACCCCCTGACAGTTGAGAGGGGTGTGAAGGAGTAGGGGTGCAGGCTCTGTGTGTGTGTGTGTGTGTGGAGGGGGGGGTTGGCGACCAGGGGTGGGGAGGCAGGGGAGGCGGCTGGATGGGAGGATGAGCGGAAAGCCGACAGGTGGGACTGAGCTCAGGTCAGACCTCAATGGAAGCTTGTGTGCTCAGAGGGTACCCCCAGCCCCCCAATACTGCTGGGGATAACAGCCCCAGGGGCGCTGTGCCCGCCAGGCGGTGAGACTCCCCTCACTGACCAAGTGTGGGTGCCGTCTAGACCAGACATCAGAGGGAGAGGGAGCCGATCCAGGCAAGGCCGGTGGGAAACAGAGACTTTGTGGGG
>NW_006199468.1:115749-116422 GCF_000334495.1 Tupaia belangeri chinensis
GCGGCAAGGTCCTAAAGGACAGGGGGATAGAGGAGAAAGGCGGGGGGGCAGACACAGGCATGGCTGAACAGACAGGGGCAGGGGTGGTGGGAAAGGGGAGGGGAGAGAGGGGCTTACAGGAGTGGAGGGGCCTCTTCCAAGTGGGGAGGGGGGACAAAGGTGGCGCCTGACCCTGACAGCAGTGCGTGTTGGTGCAGGTGGGCAGGGGTGTGTGGGGGGTGAGGAGGCAGAAGTGGAGCTGGGTGGTGTTCTTGCGGCTGCAGGACCAAAAGGGAGACAGGCAACGGGCCAGGAATCAAACCCTTGTCTACCACGTGGCAGGCAAGAACTCTACCACCAAACCTCCCACGTACCAACAGCAGTTACTGACAAAATGAAGTCCAGGGGCACTTTCAGCTGGTGACTACATGGTAGCAGTGTCCTGAGCTGGTCATCTTCCACCCCTCCACAGCAGGACAAGGCAAGGGGCCCACGGGATGGAGCAGACCTGCCACCAGGAGAGGCTCCTGTCTCCTCCAGGGCCCCGGCTGTAGAGAGGGCACAGAGGGAGGTGCGGGAAGGCCTCAGCTAAGAGTAGGCTCTGAGGCTCAGGGGTCCCAGCCTGCCCTCCCGCGACTGCGGAGGAAGTAGCCAGGAGCCTCAGCAGGGCCCTGGGGGCGTCCAGAAGGCGGTG
>NW_006199468.1:116670-117166 GCF_000334495.1 Tupaia belangeri chinensis
TGATTGTGGGCCCCCCCCATCCAGGTGCAAAGCCTGCCAGCGGGCCTCTGGGGCAGGAGTGCACTGGGGTGGATGGGGTCGACTGCCAGGGGTTGCGAGGATTGGAGTGGGGGAGTTGTCCGTGGTGTGTGGCCCAAATAAACCAATGTGAGGGACACAGCCTTCTAGCAAGGTGGGGACAGCCACCTGTGCAGCATGCCAGAGCAGGGACTGGATGGTGCTGAGACCTTGGTGCAGCTGACAGGACGACTGGGCATGGGACAGCGGCCTCAGCTGACAGATGTCGGGGGTTGGGGTCGGACCCGTAGGCTTGGCAGCATGCCACGGATCCTGGAGGCATGCGAGCCAGAGGTGTGGCGGGCAGCGAGTGTGCCTGTCGGCTTGGCTATGACGTTGGGAACTGGACGGGAGGCTGGGATCTAGGCTGTCTGCTGCCCCCCTCCCCCCCCCAGACCATGTGTCCTAATGTGGCTCCCCCCCCCCCCCGGGCACGACA
>NW_006199468.1:117563-122398 GCF_000334495.1 Tupaia belangeri chinensis
CCAGCAGGCCGAGAGCGCAGTAGGCAAGTCGTAGGGCGGCAGAGGGTGGAAGGGGCTGGTGCAGGGGTGCGGGGTGTTTGCACCAGGGCGTCGGGCGGGCGGGAAAAGGGCGAGGTGCCTGCAAGGAGGCGATCCAGGAACCGAGGCCCTCGTGCATTTGCAGTGGGCGCCCATGCTTGTTTGGCCCTTGTGGGGACCCTGGGCTGGGCGGGCCAAATGCGATCTTGTTAGGAATGGGCTTCAAACCCACTCCTTCAGGGGAGACTGTGACCTGAACGCTCTGCCTTAGACTACGGAGCCACTCTTACGGCGAGCCTGGGCGCCTCCCTGCTGGCCTGGCTGGGAGCCTGCGCCCAGCACCAATGCTCCGTAGGAAACGAGTCAAGGCCAGGGGGTAGGTGGTCCGGGTGCGCAGGTGACAGCACTGGGACCGTGGAGTGGGCCTAGCGGACCGGCAGCGGCATCGAGGTCCCGGCGCCCGCTGGTTGGATGCAGCCTGCTTTCCGCCGAGTCTGTCGCTGGGGCTTGGCACACGCCCACTGTCGCCGGTGGCGCCGCACCTGGCAGGGCGTGCTCCCACCTGGACGCTCACTTCCTCTCGGTCGCAGTCTTTGGGTGGGCGTCCCTGCCACCCCCTCATGGGAGGCAACCGGCGTCGCACTGCTGGCTGCCTGCCACCCTGATCGGGTCGGTTCGGAATCCGGGTCGGCGAGTATCTTCGCTGTGTTTGCGTGTGCGTGTAGGGGGTTGAGTGGGGAGGGGTGGCGAGTAGGTGTCCCGCCTCGGCTAGGACAGGTCAAAGCAAGGGGTGGGCGGTGTTAGAAGAGTTTGGCGTCCCAGAGGTGGCTGTCGCCATCCTCGTTAGTATAGTGGTGAGTATCCCCGCCTGTCACGCGGGAGACCGGGGTTCGATTCCCCGACGGGGAGGTTGCTACTTATTTTGGCCACCGCCCCGCCGCTTCTTCTCCATGGTTGGGACTGTTCCCTTTCGGCTTGCCACACACATCTTGTCTTCCTTTATTCCTCGTGGCCAGATGCAGTGCGACTTCTGGCAACTCCATGGTGCCCAAGAGACCGCCGTCCAAAGTGGGGACGAGATGGCAGCCCCAGCGGCCCAAGGTCTGGAGTGGGTGAGAGACTGATGAGCCGGTATCCTATAGCTGTGGCCGGTGTGGTCAGCCTGGCCCCTGGTGGAGAAGAGCTTTAGCGAAGTGTGAGCGGAGGACAAGGGGGACTGGGGTAGTGCTGCTGCGTGGAGCCCAGGTCCCCGGCGGCAGGGCAGTGACAATGCGCTCAGGGACTGGCCTGCGTGGCTGGAGGGTGGGAGAGTCCTCGGTGGTGACGGCTCTGTGGCACCACTAAGCCGATGACCCACGGGCGGGCTGCGCCTGTCACCCTTAGGCTCTGGCCTGTAGGAGTCCGAACCTGCTTGTACAGCAGCACAATCCTTGTGCGTTGGTGGTATAGTGGTGAGCATAGCTGCCTTCCAAGCAGTTGACCCGGGTTCGATTCCCGGCCAACGCAGTGCACTGACATTTTACCCAGCTTCAGGGCCACAGTTCCCAGGAGGAGTTTGGGGTCGAGACTGAGGCCAGCATGTTGTGTGTGTGTGTGTGTGTGTGTGTGTGTGTGTGTATGTGTGTATGTTTGCAGAGGGGGGCACGGAGTTTTGGGGTGCTGCCATCTGGAGAAGAGCTGTCCTGTCAGGACCCCTGGGGGACTGCCAGGGGCACACGGGAGCGCCGAGGGCTCCCCACCCAGGTGGCGGGTCCAGGAGGCGCATGCTGGACCTGGACGTGCAACATGACGTTCCCTGGTGGTCTAGTGGTTAGGATTCGGCAGTGAGCGCCGAGCCCAGGTTCGATTCCGGGTCAGGGAAGCCTTTCTTCCTCCTGCCTCACAATCCCGCCACCTCTCACACCTGCACCCCTTTTGGATAGCACCAGGCACTCCCTCATCTGGACCCCCTGCCCCCGCCTGCCCCTGCCCTGATGCCTGACCTGCACCCGTCCTTTTGTCCTTTTGTCCTTTTGTCCTGGCCTTCTGCCTTTCAGCTCTTCCCTCTTTCCACCAGCTCACCTGCCACCTGCTCTTGACCGCCAAAGCCCACCAGGAGGGCCATCTTTCTCCTCCCAGCCCATCAGCCCACCCACTCACCACTGCCGCACCCACACACCCACTGGATACACCCAACACTCGCCCCTCGGCCCACAGCACAAGCGACTCTCACAGCCAGCACAGAACACGAACACGGGACACGCAGATTACCCCGGGAGCCAAGCACTGCCACAGAGGCCTGCGCGTGCCCCCGCAGGGCCTGCTGTCCGTCAGCTCACCACTGGTGACAGCAGGTGCATGGGCTCCTTAGTACACCTGGGCACTTTCACATCCATGGCTTTAGAGGGGACCCCAGGGGAGCTGGTGGGACCCGAGTGCCCTCGTTGTGGGGGAGTGGGAGTAGAGGCAGAGGTGGAAGAATGAATCTAAAGGGGGTCCCACCACCTCGCTAGTCCACAAAGTGGTAAAGGGAGATGAGAGAAGATAGATAATGGCGCCGGAGGGGACCCCCGGAAGGCCAGGTGGTGAGGCATGGGGGTGACATGTAGATAGCTGTCAGGATAGCCCCCCAGTCCCCTCCTGATTCTTATATAATCCCCCTGATCTCCATCCTGTTTGTCAATGGCAGGGGATGTCCTGCAGACGCTCCTCCACCGGGATCCCTGGCTGGGTCCCCACTGGAGTCCCCCTCCTGCCTTATCCCTGGCCTTTGAGGCTCTCCCAGGCTCCAGCCACTCCCCCTCCATCTGATTGTTTTGCCGCTCCCGTGAAGGAACAGCGAGTCCGGTCCAGCTCTGTATCGGCCAGGTGGCTGTTCGGCGAGCTGCTCCAGTGAGCCACCAAGGTGTGCAGACGTGGGGCCAGGCCCATGGAACCATGGGAGACAGTACTCTCACCATCTGGACGCTGGCCTTCCCTGCTGATTGGAGGCAGAGGGCTACTCCCCCAGCCCCGCGTGTTGTGGATGAGCCTCTGAGATGGGCATAGGAGGTGGGTTGGCCCTGCTGGCATCCCACCTCACCCAGGGCAAGGGGCCCGACAGCATTAAGGGACCCAGGATGAGGAACATGTCCACAGCAAGGGCATGTGTGGCTCCTCACCACCCTCCCGGCCCTGGCCAGCCCACAGGTCTGCCTTCCCCCATACCTGATGCTGGGAGGCGGGAGGAAGAGCCCAGTATGTCCCTACGGAGCTCCAGCCTTCTGGAAAGGGCAGGGGCTGATGCTGGACCATCAGAGGTGGGTCGTGGGGGACTCTGCAGATGCTGGGAGTCAGGAGGGCATCCTGTCTCTTGTGGGGGGCAAATAGCATAAGGAGATTCCCATCTGATGGGTGAGAGCTGCTCTGATTCTGAGGATCCCCCTAGAGAGAGCTGGGGCTGGGACAAGGGAATCCCTGGACAGTAGAAAGGGGTGCCACGGAGGAAGGGTGTGAAGGAGTAGGGGTGCGGTGTGTGTGTGTAGGGGCTGGAGATCTGGGTGGGGAGGCAGGGGAGCCAGCTGGATGGGAGGATGGGCTGAAATCCGGCAGGTGGGATCGAGCTCTGGTCAGAGCCAGATGGAAGCTCATGGGCTCTGAGGGTACTCCCAGCCCCAAACTCTGTCCAGGAGAACTACCCCCAGGGTGTCTGCCCAGTGGTGAGGCTCACTTTTCTGACCAGCTGCAGGTGTGCTGGGAAACCGTCTAGAGGAGACCCCAGAGTGAGAGGGATCCAGGCAACTCCCATGAGAAATAGAGACTTCATGGGGCCTCGTGACAGCAATAATTCGGTCAGGGCAGCGTGGGCATCTGAGGTGCGGTGTGTGAGAGACGTGTGGAGTTAGTTGAGGTGACTGGTGCCTGAGCACATGGGTGAGGCCGTGGGTCTAACTCTCAGAATGTGGGGACAGCGAGCTCGGGAGCAAAAGCAGTGGGTGGGGAAGGGGTGAGGGAAGCAGGTGGGCGCGTTTGGTGCCTGGCCTTTGGCTCATGTGTAAGAGAATCTGCCGCCAGGTCTTAGGGGTAAAGGGATGAGGGAGGAGGATGTGGGGGTGGTCTCAAGAGTGGCTGGGCGGGCAGGGATAGAGGTAGTGGGGTAGTGGAAAAACCTGTCAGAGGAGGGCAGAGGGGAGGGGCCTATCCCAAGTAGGGTGCAGGGCGTTGGGGATGCAGGACCAAAAAGGGCAGTGATAGCTGCATGGGCCGGGAATCGAACCCGGGCCTCCCGCGTGGCAGGCGAGAATTCTACCACTGAACCACCCATGCACCTCTGGGAGCTCCTCCCAGAGCGAAGTCATAGGGGCACTTGCCACCAGCCAGGGCTTGCAGCTTGTTGCCGCACCGTGCGGCCCTCCTTGCTGGTTGTCTTCAGCTCCCTGCCCCGTGGGGGCGCAAGGGGTTCTAGGGGGCCGGAGCAGACCCCAGCCAGGAGAGGCTCTGATCCCCTCCATGGCTGGCGACAGTTAGGCGCAGGGAGAGAGGCGCTGGAAGGCCTCTTTCTGCGCATAGTCTTTGTGGCTCAGGGGTCCCAACCTGCCTTCCGCAGGGGAAGAAGCCTGGAGCCTCAGAAGGTCCCTGGGGCCATCCAGTTGCCATCAGGGAAAGTGAGCTGGGACAGGCGCTGAAGAGGGCAGATGGCGTGATTGGCTACGACTAGACCGAACCAGGACCCACAGCCCCTTTCTGGCTAGATTTCTGCCCTGTGCAGCTCTCCGGAGCCAGAGCGGGGCCGCAGAAGCAGATGTGGAGTTGGGGGCGGGTGGGGGAATTGGAAGGTCCCCGCCGCCGCGGGGCCTCTG
>NW_006199468.1:122449-125759 GCF_000334495.1 Tupaia belangeri chinensis
CCTCGCTGGAGCAGCCGGCCATAGACTCGCAGGCACCGGGGCACCCAGGCACCGGCTCCGCTGTGCTGTAGGTGAGGGTGGAGGTCGGGTAGGGATGGGAACTTTGGACCGTCAGGATGGATAGAAAGAGCCTATGGGCAGAGCGTGGGGGCGGGCTGGCTGGCGGCAGGTAGAGCGGTCGCCTGGCTCCCAGGAAGGCAGTGGGCAGGGGAGAGGAGGCGCTGGGAAGAGTTGGGGTAAGGGGCTGGCGCAGAGGTGCTGGGGTGTTCGGAGCAGAGCGGCAGATGGGCGGGAAAAGGGCTAGCTGCCTGAGAAGCAGATGCATTGGGGAGTTGGTGATGGAGGGGAGGCTGGTGTAGGGAGAGTGGGCAAGGAGACAAGCCAGAAGGAACCGAAGAACCGAGTGGGCGATGGGTGTTGACTCTAGTACGGGCAGCCAAAATAATGGCTTGTCAGGAGTGGGATTCGAACCCACGCCTCCAGGGGAGACTGCGACCTGAACGCAGCGCCTTAGACCGCTCGGCCATCCTGACGACATTCCTGGGCCCCTCCTTGCAGATCTGACTGGGAGCTGGTGACAAGTGCCCTGGGCTAGTGGCTTCAAGGCCAGGTGTCCGGCAGTCCCGGTGAGCAGGCGGCTGGCAGCGGAGTCTGAAGTCCTGGCTCCCACAGCTGCGACGCAGCCTGCCTTCGCGGGTGGCTGCCGCGGGGGCCCACAGACAGGGCCCACGTCCTTGGTTCCACAACCCGGCTGACGCGCACCCACCTGGCCGCTCGCCTCCTCTCCGTCGCAGCCTTCGGCTGGACGCCCCACCACTCCCTCCGGGCGCCAACCCCGCGGGGGAGGGAACAGGCGTGGAACGTTTGCGGGCGATTCGTGCCACCAGGGTCAGGGTCGGGGTCGGGGTCGGGATCAGGGTCGGGATCAGGGTCGGGTTCCGGATCCTGATCGGAGGGGGTCATCGCGGTGTGTGTGTGTTGGGGGAGGTTGTGGGTGGAGAGGGCTAGCGGGTGGGTGCGGTGCCCCTGCCAGGGTAGGCCAGGGCAGAGCAGGGCAGGGCAGTGGTGGGCGGCGGGAGAAGGGCCTGGCGTCCCAGAGGTCGCCTCCCCGATCCTCGTTAGTATAACGGTGAGTATCCCCGCCTGTCATCCTGGAGACTGGGATTCGATATCCCGACGGGGAGGCAGCCGTCCATTTTAGCCAACGCTGCCTCCGTTCCTGCTGTCGAAATTCCACCACCTTTTGGCGCCGGAGACAGCCCTTCTCTCCCGCCGCCCACACTCACTGCGGGGCGCCATCACCAGCCCCGGCCTGGACTGGACCGACCCGGACTCCTAACCCGCTCGCCACACCCGCCTTCCATGTCCCCGCGGGCTCTGCTCGTCCGCTTGGCTTCCTTTCCTCCCCATAGCGGCGCGACCTCCTGGCACTCCACGGTGCCCGTGCCCGACTGACGGCCGTCCAAAGTGGGTGCCGGGTCTGGCGCCCGGTGGGAGGCGGATGAGCAAGTACCCTGTGGCTGAGGCCGGGGTGGGCTGCGGGGCCCCTGGTGGCGGAGAAGGGCTTTGGCGAGGGCTACGCGGGAGCCGAGGGCGCGGAAGGTCGGGGTCGTGCTGCCTCCTGGAGCCGAGGTCCGGGGGAGAGGGGAGCAGGAGGTGGGCGCCAGGGCAGCGTGTGCGCGCCTGGGAACCCGGCTTGCGCGCGCGGAGAGCAGGGCGGCTCTCGGTGGCTCTGTGGCACTGCGGAGTGCAGACCCGCGGGCGGAGCTGGAAAGTCGGGCTGGCTGGGGAGCCCGGGGGCCGGGAGCTCGGTGAACCCGTACGTCCTTGCGCGCTGGTGGTGAAGCGGTGAGCGGAGCTGCCTTCCAAGCACTTGAGCCGAGCTCGATTACCGGCCAACGCAGCGTGCCCACCTTTTGCACAGCTGCAGGGCCATGGTGCCCAGCGCCTTGCGGGGGCGATTGGGCTGCCACCGAGGCCAGCGGGCGTGTGCGTGTGTTTGTGTGTTTTGGCAGAGGTGCACGGAGTTTTGGGGTGCTGCCAGCTGGTGGAAACAAGGCGTTTGAGCAGGGGAGGGCGGGGAACATCGGGGGTTGACTACGGAGGAGCTAGGTCCAGGAGGTGCACATTGGGAGTTTCATTCAGTCCTCCCTGGTGGTCTAGTGGTTAGGATTCGGCGCTCTCACCGCCGCGGCCCGGGTTCGATTCCCGGTCAGGGAAGCTTTTCTTCTGTCTCTCGAACTGCCGCCATTTCTCATACCTGCAGCCATTTTGGATGGCGCTGGGCCCAGTCCAGTCTGGCGCCCTCCACCATCCGCCTGCCCCAATGGTTGCCTCACCTCGTGTCTTTTTGACCTGGTCCTCTGCCTTTTCAGCTCTTCCTTCTTCCCAGCAGCTCTCCTGCCTCTGCTCTTTTTTTTTTTTTGGAGAGGATTTTATTCGCTAGTGCATGCGCTCGCCAGACAGAGACATAGAGACAGAAAGCGAGAAATCACCCCCCAGGGGGGATGGTCACGCTGCAATCCCTTCTCCTCCATTCTCCTCTGCGGATCTTGGGCACGCTCGCCATTACACTAACTGCTGGTTCCCCCTCTGCTCTTCTTGACCTCCAAAATCACCCCCATCCAGTGGGCCACCGTTCTCCTCCCAGCTGGTCAACCCACACACTCTCCTCTTTCCCCCACACACTCACTCACACGGGACACACCCCCGGCAAAAACAACACACACACCCAGTGCTCGCCACTCGCCTCCTCACAGCACAAGCGACTCTCGCAGCCAGCGTCCTGTCATGTAAAAACACCCTGTGGGACTCGCACAGCTCACCCTGGATCCGAGCACTCCTGCAGAGGCTCACGTGTGCCCCCACAGGCCACGGGCCAGGGCCTGCGGTCGTCAGGTCGCCTGGTGCCGACAGGCGTGTGGGCTCTTGAGTGCTTGCAGGCACTGGCACATTGTTGGCTTTGGAGGGGACGCCAGTGGAGCTCGTGGGAGCCGAGTGCCCTTGCTGTGGGGGGCAGGGAGCGGCAGAGGTGGGAAGGTGAATCTTGAGGGAGTCCGGTCACCTCACTAAGCCAGAATTGTTTTGGTGGACGCGATAAGATTGATAATGGCGCCAGAGGGGACCGCAAAACGAAAGGCCAGGCAGTGGAGCGTGGCAGTGACGGGTAGATGGCTGTCAGGATAGACTCTCCCAGTCCCCCCTTGATTCCGATTCACCTCCCAAGCTCTCCATCCTCTCTGACAATGGCAGGGGACATCCTGCAGACGCTCCTCCACTTGGGGGCCCGCCGGGGCCCCCCCTTTTCCCC
>NW_006199468.1:128105-129082 GCF_000334495.1 Tupaia belangeri chinensis
GGGAGGGGGAGCCGCAGAGGTGGGGCTGGCTGGCGGGCAGGTGCGGTTGGAGGCTTGGTTTGCAGATGCCATGAGAGGGTCGTAGTCGGGCTTCCCAGGCAGACTCAATTAGGGTCTGCGGTGTGTTTGTCAAGCGAGCTTTTGGGTGCAAGTGTACCCTCGGGCGGGTGTGGGAGGGCCGGCAAGGCCCCAACGTGAAACAGCGTGGTGACCAAGCGATTCGACAAGATAGAGACAGCCACCCTGGTAGGGTGCAGGGCAGGGACGGGACTGTGCTGCGGGCTTGGTGCCCAGGACAGGACGAGGGACAGTGACGTCTGCTGGCAGAAGTTGCGGGGAGGTGAATGGAGGAGGGGTTTGCACACGGGGACAGGTCTGGGAATGGGAGGGTAGGCGTGGGCAACGGGTACGTGTAGGTGGGGACTGGGGTCTTGGCCTGGGGTCTCGGGAAGGGAGAGGAAGATGAGTCAGTGAGAGAGGGAGGGTAGAAGGAGACCCTCAGCTGTGGGCGAGGTAGCAGGGGCCTGCGAGTGGGCCTGGAGCGTGTCCATGCGAATGGCAGTGGGAAGGGCGGGAAGGTGGCCCCTGGTTTTCTCCCCGTCGGTGGGTAGGGAGGAAGCCCGGACGTGCAAGAGAAGGGGATGGGTTGAAGAGGTGGTCATTGATGGAGACCGGACTTGGAAAAGAGGGTGAGGGCGGAAGCATGGTTCGGACATGACGAATCGCCCGAGGGGCGCGATGGACATTCTTCGGGTGGTCCGAAAAATGGGAGTCTTGTCAGGAGTGGGATTCGAACCCACGCCTCCAGAGGAGACTGCGACCTGAACGCAGCGCCTTAGACCGCTCGGCCATCCTGACAGCTCACCTAGACACGTCACCACTTGCTAAACTGGAGCCTTTTGCCTTGCCTAGGCGCGCCAGGGTGCACAACAGACCCCGTGGTGAAGGCCCTGGGAGATCCGCTGCTGCTTCTACCG
>NW_006199468.1:130010-145947 GCF_000334495.1 Tupaia belangeri chinensis
GCCGGGCGCCGGCGGGTGACTCGGGTGAGACTGAGGCCAGCGACTGTGTGTGTTGGCGGAGGAGGGGCACGGAGTTTTGGGGGCGCTGCCAGCCGGAGGAGAGCTGCTAGGATTTGCGGACTGCCAGAGGGGGCGGATGGCTGGACCGCGAGAGTGGGGGAGCCAGAGTAGAGGAGCAGGTGAAGGCAGCACCGAAGGCAGGCGGCTCAGGAGCCGGGTCCAGGAGGCACCTGCGGGAGAGGTTTCTTGCGTGTCCCTGGTGGTCTAGTGGTTAGGATTCGGCGCTCTCACCGCCGCGGCCCGGGTTCGATTCCCGGTCAGGGAAGTTTTTCTTGTTTCCGGTCTCAAAACCGAGGATCTTTCAACCTCCTATCCTTCTGCCTCACGCTAACCCCTCTCATCTAAGAGGGGCACAGTCCAATCTGGCGCCCTCCAAGTCCTACCAAGTCCTGCCTCCACCCTCTTCGGACTTTCAGTTGGTCCCTGATCCAGAGAGTTCGCAGCACTCAGCGCACTTACGTTTCTCCTCCTGTGGCCGTCAACCCACACACTCACCTTCTCCACACACTCGATACACCCATGACAATACGACGCACACACCCAATGCTCACTGTTCTCTCCACAAACACACACCCATCGCACACCCAACCCACACGTGAACACACAGCTGACCCCCAGAGTCCGTGTGATCTTTTTTTTTTTTTTTATTTTTACCCCCAGAGTCCGTGTGATCTTGATGTGCTGCTGGCTTCGGTAAGCTGGTACCGGTTGAGAATTTTTGCATCATATTCACCAGGGATATTGGTCTGTAGTTTCATCTTTCCTTATGTCCTTGTCTGCTTTTGGTATCAAGGTGAAGGAGGCTTCATGGAATGAGTTTGGGAGTTCCTTCCTTCTGAGTATTTAGCAACAGTGTGAGGAGAATTAAAGTTAGCTCTTTAACAGTTTCGTAGAGTTCAGAAGTGAAGTCATATGGACCTGGGCTTTTCTTTTTTTCTTTTTGAGAGGTTGTTGCCATAGGGCACATGCACTCACCCGAAAGACAGAGAGAGACAGAGAGACAGAAAGACAGAAAGCGAGAAATTACCCTCTGGGGGGATGGCCACGCTGCAATCCCTTCTCCTCCATTCTCCTCTTGGGAATCTTGGGCATGCACGCACACGTGTCCAGCGTGAGTTCAAGCCACTGTTACTGGGACTCGAACTCACTCGACTATATGAGAGTCTAGCGACATAGCTATTATGCCATGTGTTGGCCCCAGACCTGGGCTTTTCTTTGTTAGGAGACTATTTATCACTATTCAGTTCCATCACTTTTTACCGATCTATTCTGTCTTTCTGTAAGGTTTCATCCTGACTCAGCCGAGGTAACGTGCATGTGTCCAGATTTTTCTCCATCTCATCTAGGGTTTCTAGTTTGCTGGCAGGTGGTCACTTGTTAGGATTCTCATAGTCTTTGTATTTCCGATACGTCGGTTGTAATGTTACCAGCTTTGTTACTGATTTTATCTATCTGGTTCCTTTCTCAACTTTTCTTGATTACTAAAGCTGATGATTTGAAATTTTATATTGTTTCAAAAAACTTAATAATAAAGAAGCAGCAGCAGCAGCTTTGGGATCATCAGATGGTATAATAGTTATGTTGCTGGACTCCCATGTAGTCCACAGCGGTTTGAGTCCCGGGAGCATGTGCATGCATGCCAAAGATCCCAAGAGAAGAATGGAGAAGGGATTGTGGTGTGGCCATCCCCCTGGGAGGTGATTTCATGCTTTCTGTCTCTTTCTTTTTATCTCTGTCTCTCCAGTGAGTCCATGTATCCTATAGCAAAAATCTCTCTCAAAAAAAAAAGCTCTTGTTGATTTTTTGGTATAGTTCTTTTATTCTCTATTTCATCTCTAATCTACTTTTATTTTAAATTTTGGATTCTGTTGTTGTTGCTTTTCTAGTTTCTTGAGATGTAATGTTAAGTTACCTATTTTCCATTTTTCTATTTTTATTTTTCTCTGAGCACTTATGGCTATGAATTTCCCTCTTATGGTTGCTTCTACTATGTCTCAAAGGTCATGGAGAGTGGTGTGTTCATTATTATTTGTTTGAATAAATCTTTTCATCTCAGTCTTAATTTCCTCAGTACTTTGGATGTCGTTCAGGAGTAGGTTGTTTAGCTGTCATGTTTTTGTGTATTTTCGAGGGCTCTTTCTGTGGATTATTTCTCTCCATTCTCCTCTCAGGATCTTGGGCACGCACACATACACACCCCACATAAGATTAAAGCTCGTAGGTCTGGAACTCAAACCCTGGTCAACCATGTGGAAATCCAGCAATGTAAGTATTACACCATCTGCTGGTCCCCTGTTTTGTGTTTTCTGGCTTCAATCTATTTCCCTTTAGTTTTCCAGATGTAGTATTCCCTTAAGTACTTATTGAAGAGCTGGCCCACTTTAGGTGAAGTTTTTCAGCTTTTGTTTATCTGGGAATTATTTTATTTCTCCTTCCCATTTCAGGGATAATCTTACCTACTGGTTATAGTGTTCTTGGTCAAAATTGTTTTTCTGTGAGAGTTTTGTTGTTGTTTTGGTTTTTGCTATAGGGCATGGCATGTGCACTCTCCACAGAGAGACAGAGAGGGAAAGTGCAAAATCATTCCCCAGGAGGGATGGCCATGTGGGAAATCCTTCTTCTCTAAAATCCTCTTTGGATTTGGGGCACGAACGCACACATGACTAGTGTTATTTTCAAGATGGCAGCTCTGAGATTTGAACTGAGGTTGATCATGCAGGAATCCACTGCCATAACCACCATGTAGCTTGCTGGCATGGCTTATCATTTTTTCCCTTGCCTGCATTGTTTCAGGAGGAAGGGCCGATGTTAGTCTAATGGGGTAACCTTTGTAAGTAATGTCACATTTCTCTTGTCATTTGTAGAATATCATCTTCCTCTTTGTTTGTTTGTTTGTTTTAACCATTGGAGAGGATCTTTTTATGTTAAATCTATTTGGTGTTCTTTATAGTTCCTAAATTTGGATTTCTAAATTTCTTTATAGTCTCTCTAAATTTGGAAAGTTTCAGCTAATATATCATGCAAGATGGTTTCTTTTTCCTTTTTTGAGAGGTTTTTTCTTTTTTGGTACACAGAATGTATGCTCCCAGAGAGACAGAGAGAGAGAACACGAGAAAACACCCCCCAAGAGGGATGTCCACACTGCAATCCTTTCTCCTTGGGATTTTGGGCACGCATGCACATGTGCCTGGCATGAGTCTCAAGCTGCTGGCTCCGAGACTCAAATGACAACATGGGAGTTCAGTGACGTAATCATTATGCCATCTGCTACTCCCTGGAACTTCTGTTAATTTCCATCTTTCAGAGATTCCATAGCCAAAACACTCTGTGAGGGGAGTTCAAAACGTTTGTAGAAAAATGGATTTCGAAGAACAGCAGATGGCTCAATGGTTATGTCGCTGGACTCCCATGTAGTAGCCTGCAGTTGGAGTCTCAGTTCCAGTGGCTTAAAACTCATGCTGGGGATGGGTGTGTGAATGCCCAAAATCCAAAGAGGAAAATGAAGAAGTTCCAGTGGCTTAAAACTCATGCTGGGGATGGGTGTGTGAATGCCCAAAATCCAAAGAGGAAAATGAAGAAGGAATTGTGGCATGGCCATCCCCGGGGGATGACTTCTGTCTCTCTCTGCCTCGCTGGTGAGTGCATGCATCCTATAGCAAAAGTCTCTCAAAAATGGAAAGAAAAATAAAAGAAAAATCGAGCTAAATGCTGAATTTATTTTGGTGCAGTACATTTTGAAATCCATGCCATGTTTTTCCACTTCCCATGAACTTTGTGAAGACTCGTAGGCTGCGTGTGACGTGTGCTCACCTGCCATCAAGCGTCTTTGATTCCCTCTGCCCTGCCTCCATTCAAGTTCTGTGAGGATGTAGCCTGGAGCATGAGGCTGCAAATCCTTGGTATCTAGTCCTAGAACATTCTCTTCCCATGCTTGTGCCTTTCAGGCTGGCTGCTGCTCCAGACCCCTCGACTGGTGTTCCAGGAGGGGGAAGCCATCGTGCTGAGGTGCCACAGCTGGAAGAACCTGCGTCTGCTCAAGGTCACATTCTTCCGTAATGGACAGGCCAAGTGGTTTTCCCATGCCAATTCCAACTTCTCCATCCCACAAGCAAACCGCAGTCACAGTGGTGATTACCACTGCAGAGGATTCATAGGGCAGACGGCGTACTTGTCCCGGCCTGTGACCATCACGGTGCAAGGTGAGAACTGAAGGAGCTGGAGGCCTGGAAGGATGGGTGCAGAGGGCCTAGAAGGATGGGTGCAGAGGGCCTGGAAGGACGGGTGCAGAGGGCCTGGAAGGATGGGTGCAGAGGGCCTGGAAGGATGGGTGCAGAGGGCCTGGAAGGATGGGTGCAGAGGGCCTGGAAGGATGGGTGCAGAGGGCCTGGAAGGATGGGTGCAGAGGGCCTGGAAGGATGGGTGCAGAGGGCCCTGCCAGCTCATTCCACAGCGATTGTAGAAATGGATGTCATTCAGTTAGAGGTTTATTATTATTATTATTATCATTGTTTTGTTTGTTTTGTTAATAGGGTTTGCACACTTGCCAGAGACAGTGAGGGCAAGGGAAAGTGAGAAATATCTCCCAGGGAGACGACCACCCCCAGGGGTGATGGCCACACTGTAATTCTTTCTCTTCCATTCTCTTCTTGCGATTTTGGGCATGTACGCACATGCACTGAGTGTGTTTTTCAAGCTGCTGGATCGGGGGCTCGAACTGCACAGTCAGCCGTGTGGGATCCAGCCACTTTACCTACCCTGCTACTGGCTGGCCCCATAAAGAAAAAATTGAAGCTATGCTTTGTATGGTGTTTGTGAAACTTAGGTGACCACGAAAACTTTTTCCTCTGTAACTTCAGAACACATGTGCCCAAGGCCCCCTGCAGAAACACTGACCTAAGGGTGATCTGAGAACAGAGAGGACGAGATCCTCGGAAGGCTTCTCACCACCAGCCTGCTCTGGCCTCGCTCAGCCCTTGACTTGGGGGGCTTCACAAAGGCTCCCCACTGGGGATCTCATATCCCAGATTCCTGCCTTAACTACCAGCATTTCCCACCCCCTGCCTCTCGTCCTAGGTCCGGCCGTCCCACCCATCAACGCGTGTTGGCACCGAATCCCTTTCTGCCTGGCGATGGGACTCCTGTTGGCGTTAGACACGGGTCTGTATGTCTCTGTGCAGAGAGACCTGCAAAGCATGATGGGAAGGGCTGGAGAGCGGCGCAGAGATAAAAAGCGACACTCCATGAGGCTGACCCCATGGGGAGATGCCAGGGACACGTCTGGAAGACCTCCCTGAGTGCACTGGGTAGTGTGTGCCCGTGGTCTGGGGCTGCCTGCGGGTGCGTGTGGAATGTGCTTCAAGATCCTGTCGGGGTGCTGCATCTCCCTCTCTCTCTGTCTCATTCATGGAATCAATAAATAAACTGAAAAAAATGAAAAGGGCTGTGAAAAAAAAGCTCAAGGAAAGACTGAGGGAGCTGCCAAGTCAGATGAGACCGGGTCCTCAGGACGGAGGACTCCTGTCCCAGGAGTGGGCCAGCAGGGGCAGCCGTCTGTCTCTCGGGGCCGTTCTGCCCAGACCTCCTGCTGGAGCGCACCCGGGCAAGGCCCCATGCTTTGGCCTCTGGACTGTAGACAGGCTCCTCGGTAGATTCCGCTTCTGCGTTCGGAATTCGCCCGCCCTCTGACGCCGGGCGGTGCTCTGCTCGTCCAGCCAGGCCCGGCCGTCACTCCCTCTCATGGTCACTGCGGCGCCTGCGCTCCCCGCACGCCCCCTGCCATCCACCCGCCAGCCTATCCTCACTACAATGACCTACTTTATTTAATTATTTTTCAATACAAGATCCGGTACATTTTTCATATCACTGTTATAAAAACGACTTAAAAGCCACATAGTGAAAATGCTTTCTAAGCTCAGTGCCGAGCAGACGCAGATGTCTCTTGCTTGTTTCGAGCTGGTTTCCCTCGTGGCCACAGTCGCTCAGGTCTCCTCCCACCTGTGCAAACTGCTCTGTGTCCCCCATTCTCAGGGCTACGAGGAGAGGGCGGTGGGGCGAGGGGCACGCTTCCCGGCCAGCGCTCCTTAGGGGAGGACGGAATCCGCCGAACTCCACGACCCGCGCTGGAGCCCTGCCGCTGGGCCTCGGGGGCCTGCCTGGCCCCCTAATTGTGCAGGAGTTTCCCCGCGGAGGCACCACAGTTCACCGCGGGGACCTCAAGACTCCCAGAGCGCAGCTCCTGGCGGGCCAGGCTTGCTGGCTGCATCCAAGCACGTGGGTGAAGCTGGCACTGTGGTTGGCTCGCCGGTGTCCCTTTTCCCTGCAGGAAGCGCTCAGTGATAACAACAAACTTTCAAGGGTTGTTTGCAGGAATAGACAGCCAAAGGGTTTCCGTAGTGTAGTGGTTATCACGTTCGCCTCACACGCGAAAGGTCCCCGGTTCGAAACCGGGCGGAAACATCTATTTTTTTCTTATTTTCCTTTCTTTTTCCCTGGTTCGGTACTAATCCCATAGTAGAACGCGCCAAGATCACGTGATTTTCTTTTCTTTTTCCCTGGTTCGGTACGAATCCCATAGTAGAACGCGCCAAGATCACGTGGGATCCTGGGCTTCCCTGTCAGGCAGGTTGGAAGGATACAACGCAGACCCCAACCCGCAGAGCGTCCTTGGCAGCGGGCGTGGGGCTGGCGGCGGACGAGGGCTCCCCTAGCGATGGCAGCTCTGCATAACCTGGTCCCGGGGCGGCGAGGCTACGCGATCCGCAGGCACCTGGGCCCAGGTTCTACCCCTTAGGTTTCAGGGGCCTGCCTCTCTGACAGCAGGAGGGTCCTCTTGCCCGTTGGGAGCCCCACGCAGTTGGAGTGATGGGCTCCATCCCGGGCCCCTAAGGTCCGGAGTTCTAGGGCAGCGCCCAGTCCCGAGCGGCCCATTCCTCTTTCAGATTCTGCTTCCTGGGCTGGGCCTGCCGCGGGTCTGTCTCAGTTACCGGAGCTGGACCCAGATCCAGCTGTCGCCCCGGGGGATCAGCTCGCTGCGTGCAGGCTGCAGGTGCCGTTCATCCGTGGGCTGGAGGAATGAACCCGGTGCCACCTAAAATTCCGTGGCCGTGCCTGTGAATGAGTGACAGGCGAAGAGAGAGGGAGAAACGGAGTTTACTTAGCTGGGTTCGAGTTCTGGGAGTGGCCGAGAGCTAACAGGCTCACAACCAGCTCCCGGAACCGAAATTTCCAGCGCATTAAGACCCTTACACTTCTCATTTGAGCCATTGCTAGCTACAACATAAATTCAGCTAGTTCGGTATTACTCCTACGCTCAGGACTTTCCCAAAATTGTTCTGCACACCTTTTTCCTGTCACAATATTTACGACCCTGTTTTCTGGTTTTGGGTTTTTGCTATAGGACATGTGCGCTCACTGGTGAGAGACAGAGAGTGGTAAAGTGAGAAATTACCCCCAGGGAGGGCGGCCACACTGCAATCCCTTCTCCTCCACTCACCTCCTGGGAATTGGGCACGCTCGCACACTGGTGGGTCGTGTGGAAATCCAGCGCCCTACCTGCTGGCCCCTCTCCCGTTTTTGTTCTGGACATGTTGAATCGGCTAATTCAGACTAGTGACTTACAGTGATGGAAGGACGCTGAGGTATTTTCCTCAAGCTATACTGTTTAGCATCTGCTAGTAGATACTGTGTTAAACCATAACAGTATTAGGATTTTTGTTGTTTAGCCTGTTACATTGTGTCCCTTGGGAAAACATTACTGGCTCTTAAGATTTCTCACCTGCCACCACAGTCTGGTTGCATTTTTGTAACTGTCCTAAGCAAGGGGTTTAATTTTGTTTTCTAAGCAGATAGGCTTATTTACCACCTTGTTACTATAGTTACAGATTCTGTATGTTACAGAAGCTACCAGCACCAGTTAACCTTTAAAGTATAAGAAAGAGAAATAATGTAAAGCAAAAAAAAAAAAAAAAAAAGGTGGGGTTAATTAAAAAAAGTTTTTTTTTTATTTTGGAGAGATTTTTGCTATAGGGCGCGTGCGCTCGCCAGACAGACAGAGAGAGACATAGAGACAGAAAGCGAGAAATCACCCCCCAGGGGGGATGGTCACGCCGCAATCCCTTCTCCTCCATTCTCCTCTCGGGATCTAGGGCACGCACGCACACGCACCCGGCGTGAGTTTTAAGCCACCGGGTCCAGGACGCGAACCGCGGTCGACTACGTGGGAGTCCAGCGACATAGCCATTACGCTAACTGCTGGTTCCCAAAAATATTTTTTTTGTTGTTATATACCAAACACGGTGTGTGTGGGAGGCCAGGATGGCAAGTTACTCTGTCCATCACCTGCACCCAACCTATCTTCACTGTATTTCTCTTCAGGATTTAAGTTGTCACCATCCAGTTGTGAGTCAAGAAAATTGTGAGTTCTTTCTCCCTTCTGCCCCTCTGTCTCTCCCCACAGGGAATCCTAAGATCCCTGCTTTTAAATTAGGTGGAAATAAAGGATTTTCCCCCTCTAATTTGTCATAGGATATCAGGGGCCAGCAGGTGGCGTGGAGGTTGGAGTGGATGGATCCTAGTCAAATCCTGGACCAAGTGACTTGAAAATAATGGTGGGGGGAACCAGCAGTTAGCGTAATGGTTATGTCGTTGGACTCCCACTTAGTCGACCGGGGTTCGCATTCCCGACCGGGTGGCTTAAAACCCATGCCAGGCGCGTGTGCGTGCGTGCCCAAGATCTCGAGAGGAGAATGGAGAAGGGATTGCGGCGTGACCATCCCCCCTGGGAGGTGATTTCTCGCTTTCTATCTCTCTGTCTCTCTCTGTCTGTCTGGCGAGCGCACACGCCCTATAGTGAAAAACCTCTCAAAAAAAATTTTTTTTAAAAAGAAAGAAATAACAGTGGGTGCTGTGCATGCATGCCCCAGATCCTGAAACACCTCTCTGTCTCCGTCTCTCTCCAGCTAGCAGGCCTGATAAGAGCTGTTACAGAACTCTACCCCAACTCCAGCATGGTGCACAGACCGCTCCAACCTGGCACAAGGACGACTTGTGCATGGACGTATGCCAGACAGTGCCTGTCCGACCCTGGGCTGACACCACCCCTATTACTGATCCTGCGGGCCAAGGATAACTGACCCCCAAAATGTAACACCTGGGCACCTCACCCCAAAATCTGTAACATATTATTTCAGACTTCTTTGACTTTGTGGTATCCAGCAGTTGTCCTATTCCAGGCCCAAATGAACTTTTTTTATTTTTGGAGAGGTTTTGCTTTTTTTGTGCTATAGGGCGTGTGTGCTTGCCAGAAAGACAGAGAGAGACATAGAGACAGAAGGCGAGAAATCACCCCCCGGGGGGATGGCCACACCGCAATCCCTTCTCCTCCATTCTCCTCTCGGGATCTTGGGCATGCACGCACACGCGCCCGGCGTGAGTTTAAGCCACAGGGTCTGGGACTCGAACCGCGGTCGACTACATGGGAGTCCAGCGACATAGCCATTAACTGCTGGTCCCCAAATGAACCTTTTTTTTAGAATTAATTTATTTTTAATTTATTCACTCATTTTTAATTTGACAGACAGAGACACAGAGAGAGAGAGGAAGTGAGAAAGCAAGGCGTGGTCTAGAAGTCAAACAGTGGTCAGTCCTGTGAGAGTATCCAGTGCTTAACTACCATGCCACCTGGCTGGTCCTCCAAATGAATTCTTTTCCAGTTCTTTGCTCCAGCCTTCTTTGTTCAGATTGACGTCAGGTTCTGCTACTCCCTGCTCTGACAAACAATGCCGTCATGCATTTTTTTTAAAAAAGAATTTTATTTATTATGTTTAAATTTGTTATAGGGTATGTACATTCACCAGAGAAAGAGAGAGAGTGAAAGAGTAAGAGAGCCAGTGAACGAGCAAGCTGCTGAGTTCAGGATTTGAACCAAGGTCAGCCATGTGGGACCCCAGTGCTTTAACCACGTGCCACCTGCTGGGCCCACCATCACACATTCTTTAATAAACAAATATTTAGGGGGCCAGCAGGTGGCATGGTGGTTAAGGCACTGGACTCCCACATGGCTGCCTGCAGTTCGAGTCCCAGACCTGGTGACTTGCTTTCTCACTTTCTTTCTCTCTCTTTCTGGTGAGCATACATCCTCTATAGCAAAGTTGAAAAATATATATATATATATATTGAGTAGCTTCTATATGCTAGGCCCGGTTCTAACCTCTGAGAGTTCAGTAATTACAAAAAGAGACCAAAAAAAAAAAAAAAAAAAAACCAAAGAATCCCTGCCCTATGAAGTTTCCATTCCAGTGGGCAAGGCAGACAATAAGATAAAAATGCATAGTACGTGTGATAGTGCAGTATCATTTATAAACAATTGTTCTCCGTCCTGTTACAGGATGACTCGTGATGATACCCAGGCTCTTGGTGTTTCAGACAAAGAATTGAGCAAAACACGCCAATAGTGAAAGCAAAGGAGAGTTTATTAAGTCAAAGTCAAAGTGCGGTCCCGAGAGGTAGGAGCGTCCCTGAGTGGACCTGGAGGTCCATTCTACAAGGCCTGTAACTCTCTCGTCACGGCCTGCCCCGCTCACTGCTCGTTCTCACCTCATGGCTCTAGCACATGTGGCTGGGCCCACTGCCCCATCCCACAGGCTGTGTCAACTAGGGCTCGATCAGCTAGACATCCCCACTCGGAACCTACCTACTTTACGTTGGGTGGGGAATTTTCTGTCCTGATCGATCTTTCTCTCTCTTTCTTTTTTCTTCTTCTTTTTTTTTTTTTTTTGAATTATTTATTTATAATTGTTAATTTTGACCAGAGAGAGACAAAAAGAGAGAGGGAAAGGGAGAAAGCAAGCTGCCAGGTCCAGGAGTCAAACCAGCATCAGCCAGGTGGGAATCCAGTGCCTTTAACCACCATGCCACCTGCTGGCCCCCTTTGGATTTTCTATCTGGCCACAGAGACAGAGGCTCCTGTCCCTTTTCCGGCTTCCATTTGCTGCATTTCTCCTGCCTCATTTGCTTCATTTTCCCCTGAGAGCCTTGATTCCCATAAATATTTTGGAGGAGTTGAAGGTCAATGTTCCATTTTCTGTAATTGCTCCATGATGGAAAGGAGTGTTGGCCCTACCTATTGGGGACCATGGAGCTCTCCCTATCTGATCTAGGCGGGAGAGTGGGGCCAGGGCGGGTGGCCGAGTGAGTCCCCAGGGGCGTCCTGGGGAGGGCTGCTGTTGGTGCCGGATGGCTCGCAGCAGGATTCAGCGGAGGTCCAAGCACAGGATTCATTGGTATCACTGTCGTCTGATCAACTGCAGTTTTCCAATTTCTAAGCAAGAGGAGATAAAGCTAGGAGATTTAACAGACAGGGCCCAAAAAGGAGGGTGAGAATTAGCATTAACAGGGGTTCCGGAGAGTCAGCAGTGAAAGGAACCAGTTCCAGATTATTATTATTATTATCATTATTATTATTATTTTAATTTGACCAGAAAGGGAGAGAGAGAAAAGCTGCCAGGTCCAGGACTTGAACCACGGTCAGCCATGTGGAAGTCCAACGTCCTTAACCACTATGTCACCTGCCAGCCCCCGGTTCCAGATTTTTAACCAGCTTCTCTATGAATGAATCTGACAAATGCTGACAGAATCATAAATCAATCTGATTAGAGAGAGACTGCTCTAAGGCACCTAGTGGTCATCTTTGGGTAGTGTCATTAGTTCTTTCCTTTTTAAAGATATTTTTTCCTAAAGGCTGCATGTGCTCACTGGAGAGATAGAGAGACAGAAAGTGAGAAATCATCCCCTGGGGGGAATGGCCATGCTGCAATTCATTTTCTTCTCGGGATTTTGGGCACGAATACACATGTGCCTGGCACGAGTTTATGCTGCCGGGTCTGGGACTTGAACTCAGCTACATGGGAGTCCAGCAACATAATCATTATGCCATCTGCTAAGGATTAGTACTTCTAGTGAAACAGAAAAAAAAGAAGGGGCCTACACCCAACTTACAGGCTCTTCAAATCTCCCAAGGACGGATGAATCTTCTCTATGAGGTCACATAGGCCGAAGCAACAGCTGCAAGCACCATGATCAGGAGGAAGAGGAACATCACAAGGGAACCACCATGCCCCCTTAGGACACAAAGGAAAGGATTTGCAGAAAACGAAGTGTCTCCATGGTCTGAGATGTGAAGGGGATGCTGCCCGAGGGCTTGCTTCTACTCCCACCAGTGCATGCCGCCGCCTTTGCCTGCCTGGGATATCCTCATGTCCAGGGTTGTGTTCAGTTACCCCAACATGGGAAACTTTTTTCTTTTTTTCTTTTCGCTATAGGGCGCATGTGCTCGCCAGACAGACAGAGAGAGACAGAGAGACAGAAAGCGAGAACTCACCCCCCCAGGGGGGATGGCCACGCTGCAATCCCTTCTCCTCCATTCTCCTCTCGGGATCTTGGGCACGCACGCACACGCACCCAGTGTGTTTAAGCCATCAGGTCCGGGACTCGAACCGCGGTCAGCTACATGGGAGTCCAGCGACACAGCCATTACGCTAACTGCTGGTCCTGGGAGACTTCTTTTTACGTGGCAGGTGCCCTAATGGCTTTATGGTGGCTGAAAGAGAGAAAAAGAAAAAAGTTATCTCTCACTCTATGGCCTTAACGGTCGATGTAGAGGCGGGGAGAGAAAAAGCCGCCAATACCGAGACCCATCAGCCCTGCCATGGCCCACTGCGGTCCAGACGCAACGGAAATAAAGATGAAAATGACAGAGGTTGAGAAACACAGTAGAGGGGTTCCCAGGTGGGGGCTACCTCCTGGCCGCTTCAGCACAGTATTTGTTGCAGAATGGCTATCCAGGTTCCTGGCATTCGCAAAAGGATTGAACTAAACATGCCAAGAGTGAAAGTAAAGGATAGTTCACTAAATAAAAGTGAAAGTACACTCCTGAAAGGGAGAAGGCCCAGGGAAAGAAAGGAAGAGAGGCTCAAGGACCCAGCAAGCGCCTTGCACGGGGCTTATAATTCATTAACCAGTTATTATTGGCTGGGCCTACTAATTGCTTTTTTCCCATTGGCTATATATCAAATGCGGCTGGACCTCCAATTCATTTCATTGGCTACATCAAGCGTGGCTAGACCCCCCGTTTGTCTCATTGGCTATATCAAGTGTGGTTGGGCCCTCTCTGCATTCATCTCATTGGCCATATCAAATGTGGCTGGGCCCCTGATTCATCTCATTGGCTGTATGAAATGTGGCTGGGCCTCTAATTCATCTCATTGGCCAACAGCTAGACATCCCCCACTGAAAATTTCCCACCTACATTGTCCCAACCCCGGGGGACAGCCAAACAGGTTTCCTGAGTGAAGGAGTGAGAGCCGGGACAAGCGGCGTAGTGTTACAACACAGAGACAACAGTGTCATCTGTTTATTGTGGGTAGCACGGTACAGCACAGAGACAACGCAGTGTCATAGCTCTTAAGGGTCGTGTCATCTACCATGAGCAGCACAGAGATTATGCAGTGTTACAACTCTACAGGGTCGTCCAGAGACGATTTAGTGTTACAACTCTTCAGGGTCTCCCAGGTCGTCTGGAGACGATGCAGTGTCAGCTCTTCAGGATCTTCAGGGTTGTCTGGAGACTGCACAGTGTCTCAGCTCTTCAGATTCTTCAGACTCTTCAGTCATCATCTTCCTGGTCATAGTTGTCGTCTGGCTACTGTGGGCCAGGCATCGTGGTTATATACACTCTGGTGGGTTGTAAACGGTGGGCCGTGATTGGTTGTAAACGGTGAGCCGTGATTGGTTGCTTTTGGACCAATCATGAGGTGCCAGATATGCAAATTTGAGGGATTCTAGTGGCCAATCAGAGCAAGGTTTCGAAGGTCAGGTTTTTGAAGGGAAGCCAATCATGGCTTTTGGCATTGTGTAATTGTTTGCTTTCTGAGAAACCGGCTGACTCACTGGTGCGCAGCCTCCCACACTACATTACCCTCAGTGGGGAATTTTCGTTGGTGATCAGTTTTCCTAACTAGCCACACAGGCAGATGCTCCAGCCCCCTCACTTGCTTCCATCTTCTAGCTTTCTTCCTGCCTCAATCCCGCATGGCTGACTTCATAGTTTGAGTCCTGGACCTGGAAGCTTCAAAAATACTCCAGGAGAGTGTGTGTGTTGTGTACATATGTGCATGCCCCAAATCCCAAGAGCAGAATGGAGAAGGGGTGACGGTTTGACCATCGCCCCTGGAGGGGGATTTCTCACTTTCCCTGTGTCTCCAGCAAGTGCACATGCTGGAATTGACCATGTGGGATCCAGTGCCTTAACTCCACGCCACCTGCTGGCCCACCACTAACTTTATTATTTTTTTTAGAATTATTTAATTTCATATATCATCATTATTATTTTTTAACTTGACCAGAGAGAGGCAGAGAGAGAGAGACGGAAAGTGAGAAAGCAAGCCACCAGGTCTGGGACTCAAACTGCATCTGCCTAGTGGGAGTCCAGCACCTTAACCACCACACCACCTGCAGGCCCCTACCACTAACATTTCAGTGTCTTCATATATTGTGAATTGAAGGCTCAGTTGCAGAGCAGTGTGTATGGTACACGTACAGTATGTGGCAAGTCAAAAATAGAGGAAATATATGTGCATACGTAAATATATACTTGTCCCGAAAGAACGTCTATGAAGAGCATATAGAAAACTGGTGGTTAAGATGGCTGGAACCCACATGGCCAACTGCAAGGTTGAGTCCCAGATCTGGTGGTTTAAGAAACACACTAGGTTGGGACCAGCAGATGCTGTAATGGCTACATTGCTGCTGGAATCCCATGTAGTCGACCGCAGTTCAAATCCCAGACCTGGTGGCTTAAACTCATGCCAGGTGCATGTGCACGAGTGCCCAGGATCCTGAGAGGCGAATGGAGGAGAATGGATTGCGGTGTGGCCATCTCCCCTGATGGGTGATTTCTTGCTTTCTGTCTCTCTGTCTCTCTCTGCCTTTCTGGAGAGCACATGCGCCCTATAGCAAAAACCTCTCCAAAAAAGAAAAAAAGAAAAAGAAAAGAAAAAGAAACACACTAGGCATGTATGAGTGTGCCCAAAATCCCAAGAGAAGGAGAAAATGGAGGAGAGGGGATAGCAGTGTCACCGTCCCCCTGCCCCCAGGGGATGCCTTCTCATTTTCTCTCTCCCTACCCTCTCAGAGCAAGCACCTTCTAGCAAAAAATAAAAATTGAGGAGCCAGCAAGTGGGGTGGTGGTTATGGTGCTGGACTCCCACATCGTTCATCACAGTTTGAGTCCTGGACCTGGCAGCTTGAAAAATCACGCAATACGTGTGTGCATAGGTGCTCAAAATTCTGAGAGGAGCATGGAGAAAGGACTGTGGAGTGGCTGTCCCCCTGGGGGTGATTTCTCACTTTCCCTCTCTGTCTCTCTCTAGTGAGCACAGGTGCCCTATGGGAAAAAACGAAAAATAAATAAATACATAAAAATTGAAACTGGTAACAATGGTTGCTTCTGGGAAGAAAACAGAATTCAGTAGATGGAAAAAGTCTTGTATACACTTTTTAAAAAAATTTATTTATTTATTTATATTTGACCAGCGAAGGACAGAGAGAGAAAGGGAAAGTGAGAAAGCAAGCCGCCAGGTCCAGGACTCAAACCATAGTAAGCCATGTGGGAGTCCAGCACCCTTAACCACAGCGCCACCTGCTGTTCCCTGTATACACTTTTTTAATGTTTGACTTTATCTTCGCTATGCTCATACATTATCTGTTGAACAAGTATGAAATGTTTTTTACTTATTTATTTATTTATTTACTTATTGGAGAGGTTTTTGCTATAGGGCACGTGTACTTGCCAGAGAGACAGAGAAATAGGAAGTGAGAAATT
>NW_006199468.1:146073-149610 GCF_000334495.1 Tupaia belangeri chinensis
CATGGGAATCCAGCGACATAGCCATTACGCTAACTGCTGGTCCCAAACAAATACGAAATGTTTACAAGATGAAAAAACTAGAATGGGCGCTGGACTTCAAGCATGGTTAAAAGACAAGAGAGATGAGAAAAGAGAAGTCTAGCCAGGTACAGGCTAGATTATAAGTGAGTTTTTAAATTTTTCATTAAAAAGACAAAACATTAACATGTTAACAAAATGACAAACTCTCGCATTTCCCCCAAATCAATTCATCCTGTGGTTATTTCACCTTCCAACCCTGTGGGCGTCCAGACCGCACCCCATCCTCTCTCATTTCCCGCCTGGCGGGCGGACACTGGGGCCAGGCCCGCACCCCTCGGGACAGCGCAACAATCACACCAGGTGCCTGGCGACCAAGGTGTTCGGGGCCCTGGATCAGGCGCGCCGCGGGCCAAATCCGGAGCCAAGCTCCACCGAAGAGAGTCCTTCTCGGCGGCACCGACCCGGCACGCGGGCCAAGCTCACCAGCTCATCCGTCCTCGCGGGAGGCCCCAAGTTCCACGTGGGCGGAATGAAGACAGAAGAAAAAGTGACCGAAGCTTTACTGGAAGCCCCGCCCCTCTCGCTGTCATCGCCCCATCCCCCGCGGACAGCCCCGCCTCTCCCGCGGACGGCCCCGCCCTTCCGCTCCCTGTCTCAGAGGTCCCCTATCTCGCCTGCGGATGACCTGGCCCCCCGCCCCGTCACTCCCGCAGGGGGCCTGGCCACTCCCCGTTACTCCCACGCCGGGTCCGGTCTTGCTTGAGCTCTGTCCGCCCCTCCCTTGAGCACTGCCGGTCCCTCTCCCAGAGCTCCGCAGAAGGCAGAGGTCTTCCAGCAAGGCGGGCGTGAGTCAGGCCTGGGGCTGGGCAGGGTGATCTGGGTTCCCGGCAGCGAGGGCAGGGCGAGGTCGCACTGCCCGCGCACCCACCAGGGGAGAGCCGCGGAGGGCGCCGGGTGTGGCCAGAGCGGAGAAACGCGCGGTCGGTCGGTCCGCGTTCTGGCCCTGCCACAGGAAGACCGGAAGACCCCGCTGGTGTTCTTTCCACCATCACCCCGGGGAGGGGCCGTGCCAGTGCCTGGCACACCTGTCATCCCATTCGCTCCGGCGCCTCCGTCTACACCTGAATCCTCTCTCCCACGTGCGTTATTTAAAAGGTTCTCTGAACCTCTGTTTAGAAAGGTAAACTGAGGCATGCCAATTTTAAAGAGTTTATTTGAACAAACTGATTAATGAATTTGGCAGCTACAAACCAGGGGTAGTTCAAGAGTTCCACTAAGGAACGGAAGAGAGGATTTTATATAGTAGTAAGGAAGGAAATCAAAATATTTGGTTACAGGGGCCAGTATATGGCGTGGTGGTTAAGGCGCTAGACACTCCCCCATAACTGCCCATGGTTAGAGTCCCAGACCTGGTGACTTGTTTTCTCACTTTCCTTCTCGCTCTCTCTGTCTCTCTCTGGTCAAATTAAAATAAATGAATGCAAAATAAAATTAAAATCATTATTTATTTTAAAAAAGAAAAAAATTCATTATTTAGTTCACTTTATTTATTTATTTATTTAAAGTTGACCAGAGAGGGACAGAGAGAGAGAGAGAGAGAAAGAAAGTGAGAAAGCAATCCGCTAGGTCCTGGACTTATACTGCATTCGGCCATATGGGAGTCCAGCACCCTTAACCACCACACCACTTGCCAGCCCCAAAATAAATAATTCTTAAAAAAAAAAATAAGATACTTAGATTTCAAAATTATTGACACAAAAGTAAACTTTTTTTTTTTTAAATACTGCTCTTGGCCGGTGGCTTAAAACTCACGCCGGGCGCGTGTGCGTGCGTGCCCAAGATCCCGAGAGGAGAATGGAGGAGAAGGGATTTCGATGTGACCATCCCCCCTGGGGGGTGATTTCTTGCTTTCTGTCTCTCTGTCTGTCTGTCTGGCGAGCGCACGCGCCCTATAGCGAAAACCTCTCCAAAAAAAAAATATTTGGTTACAGTAATACAATTTCCTTGTTTGGTCTATCCTGTTGGAAATTTTCTAGTTATGTAATTATAAGTTTGATTGGTTGAGCTTAAATTTAGTTCTATTTTTTTTAGTGTAGATATTTACAATAAATAGCTCAAGTTATGTTTTACTAATATTTGCAAATCAAGCAAGGTTTAGGTTACTGATGTTGCCTAACCTGTTTTATCTCCTCAGGGTTTCTTTAGGCCTGCTCTCCATTTTAATTTACTTTAAAAAGACTGTCCAGGAAAATTCTGAATTTAAAGAGGTAGACAGTTCTCTTAAATTAAGTAACTTTTGGAGGCTTTAATTACCTAATATGCACTTTCTAATAATAATAACTAATGTTTGTTTTACATTTACTTTGTATCAGAGTAAGTAATTTACAGTTCACTTAATTTGTTTAAGAACGAAATAACCATTATCATTAAAATGTTACAGCTGGGGTGAGCAGATGGCTTGAAAGCTAAGGTGACTGCATTCCACATGGCTAACTTGCAGTGTGAGTCTGGACCCAGTTTGAACCATGCGTATGCATGCAGGGCACATAAGGAACATAAGAAAAAAAAAAAGGTACAGGTGGGCCAGCCAGTGGCATGGTGGTTAAGGTGGCTTGACCCCACATGGCAGATAGCGCATTTTGAGACCTGGACTTGGCAGCTTGAAAAACACGCTGAGTGCATGTGCAAAATCCCCCAGAGAAGAATGGAGAAGAGATTGTGGCATGGCCATCCTCCCTGGGAGGGACAAACTCACTTTCTCTCACTGTCTCTCTGAGGCCAATACACATGCCCTATAGCAAAAACCTTTAAAATAAAATAATAAATAAATAAACATGGCTTCTCACCTCTACACTCCTTGCAAGATACTCCCAAATATTCCAATGAAACCATAAAGAAAACTGAGCCTCCTGGTGCAAGGAAATAGATAAAAACCCCTGGGGGAAGGTGGTGAGAATTTCATCAGCCCCATGGGAACTGGGGGATGGAGAGAGGAACGTGTTTTAAAAGTTTAACTCCCATCTCCTACTAAAGGAAGACACCTACACAGGAGGAGATGTCTGCAGGGAGCACCCCAAATCTGAGCAAACAAGGTGACCTTAAGACAGATGCAGAAACATGGTTCCATGCACAGTCATATGCAGGGCAATTAACTTGTGAATATTATTATTATTATTATTATTTAGTGGGGGGATAATTAAACTTTATTTTTAAAAAACCAAACTACTAAGAAAATGTATCACAGCAAGCAGATAGGCTATATTATCACTTCAAGTAATAATCTGACAAAAAGACAACAAGGTCCTTATCAAAAGGACAGGGCGCCACACTGGGGCAGAAACACTGCATGCTGCAAAGGCCCCAGGCCAAAATGGGATCTGGTAACCGAGGCTGCCCCTCCTTTGCCCTAAGGGTTTCCCAGGTCATCCACTTTGTCCCCACCTTGGCTTTTCTGTGGCCAGGGGACTGTCTCAGTAGGACTCGGGGAACTCAGGGGGCTAAGGAACCCATGCCGGG
>NW_006199468.1:151480-155236 GCF_000334495.1 Tupaia belangeri chinensis
GGAACTCAGGGGGCTAAGGAAGCCATGCCGGGTTTAGGCTTCCTTCCATTCTGTTCTAGGAAAGCCAGGTGTTGCACATCTGGTACTGTCCAACTCTCCTAAGTCACCGATGGTTCCTCTTACTGTTCACTCTTGGATACCAGTGTATACCACAGTAACAATCCCTTTCCTGTCCAGGGGGAACTGCCACTGTGAGGCTGTCTCGTCATTCTGTGTAGACAGCTTCAGGGCCCGTCAGTAAGAGGGACCCCCTGCCTTCCACACCCAGCGTGCTGTTACTTCTCATGTTCTCTCCTGGTCTCCAGGCTGAAGGACGTGCTGTGTAAGAATCTGAAGAAACACACACCCACATCTGATGGCGGGGAAAGGAAGTCCACAGAGAACTGTTTCAGGTTGTCATCCAAACTCCTCTTCCTCCCAGCTCTGCATTGACATCGACCTTGCCCTTGTATCTAAAACAAACCCGAGCAGAACAAGGACCCAGAAACCTTTTCCCCTTCTAAATTAGTGTCTTCGTGAATTGCGTTTTACAACTTATCAAAATGGTGCTTCGACACTGCTGGTAAACAGGTTGGCAACAAAGAGAAACACCCCCTCAACTGCACCAGGTCGCCGGCAGGTGAGAGGAGCCAGCCGCTATGCCGGTACCTGAGCAGGAAGATCTAGCTCCCTGGAGGCTCTCCCTTGGTAGAAGGGAGAGTCCTAGTGAGTGCCACCTGAACTCAGGTTCTGAAACACTCTTCTGTGCTCTCTCTGACCCAAATTTTAGCACCAGTTTTTTTCCATTTCATTCTCTAGGATTAAAAGATTTTTAAAAAATCCAGTGTTCACAGGCAAGTGACATATGCTTTAAACTTGTTGCCATCCTTAATTTCTTCATGAACTTTAATTAAAAGACTAAAATTCCCATTGCTCTTTTAAAATAGATTCCTGCCCTGGGCCCCAAAGGTCACTGGCAAGGACTTTTATTTCCCCATAGATGACAGTGATTTGACAGTGATTCTTTCATCTTCCAGGTCATGGTCAGGATCAGGTGCACGTGGTCATCCCCATACCTGGACACGCAACTGTCCAGCTGCCGCTTCCCCTGAGGCACCTTGCTCCCTGCGTCTATGGAATCTTTGGCTTTGTTGTTGCAATGCGTGGTGCACTGGGCCAGGCGGTCCTGGAACTTCTCCAGCTCTTTGATCACCAAGGCCTGGGCTTGGGCCAGAGGTGCATGGCAGCGCTCGACGCATTGGTGCACCTGCTGCATGGACGCCTGGTTGTCCTCACAAGAGCCCATGCTGCACCGGAACAGGAGGTCCAGCATCTTCCAGAGGTTCTCTTGCTCCAGACTCTTTACCGTGGAGTCCACCTCTTCCTGGACCCAGAGCTGCTGCAGCTCAGCCATGGCTACCCAACACTGTGCGGGGCTGGCGCCCACCTGGACCTGGCGCTCGGCCCACCCCCAACGTGTGAATGTTCTGGCTGCCTCTGTGTTTCTGAAACTGTAAGGCATTATCAGGATAAAAGAAGCCACATGTGTTAATCAATATCAGCCCAAGAAGATTAGAGAAAATTTACATAGAACTACATGATGCCAGGTGTCTTCATATCTTCAGCTGATTAACATCTGAAAACAACTGGCTTTGTATTCCACTTCTCCTTCCTCCATTTCCCTTTAAAAGAATAAACTGGAACCAGCAGTTGGTATAATGGCTATGTCGCTGGACTCCCATGCAGTTGACTGTGGTTCGAATCCCTAACCCGGTGGCTTGAACTCATGCCAGACGTGTGTGCGTGTGTTCCCAAGATCCCAAGAGGAGAATGAAGGAGAAGGTATTGTGGCATGGCCATCCCCTCTGGGGGGTGATTTCTCACTTTCTGTCTCTCTGTCTTTCTGGTGAGTGCATGCGCCCTATCGCAAAAAAAAAAAAAAAAACTCTCCTAAATAAATAAATAAATAAATAATAAAAGAATAAACCTGAGAGTAGTTTGGGGTCACAGCTGCCTCCATCAGAGAAGTTGAGACCACCCAATCCCGACTTTTCTTTACTTGTATGTCTTCGTGCGTTTATTTTTATGTCTATTTTCTAATTCATAGCCGCTCCTCCTCAAACCACGTGTTCGTTCAGCTGTGCAGGACACAGCAAGTGGTGCCCAACATGGGGTCTGAGTATGGGGGAAGTACAAAGAGTCAGGCAAGTGGACACTCCTTGAGTTTGGCCAGAGATAATAGAGTAAGGTAAGGATTTGAAAGAGTAAAATAAGAAGGAGAGTAAAATAAGGAGTAGAGAGAGTGAAATAAGAAGTGAAGACAGTAAAATAAGGAATGAAGAGAGTAAAATAAAGAATAAATAGAGTAAAATAAGCAACTAATAGAGTAAAATAAGCAATTAGGGGCCAGCAGGTGACATGGTGGTTAAGGGTGTTGGGCTCCCACATGGCCAACTGCAGTTTGAGTTCCAGCCCAGGCAGCTTGCTTTCTCACTTTCCTTTCTCTTTCTCTCTTACTCTGTCCCTCTCTGGCCAAATTAAAATAAATAAATAAAAACTAAGTTCAATAAAATAATTCTTCAAAAAAATAAGCAACTAATAGAGCAAGAGAAGGAGTGGATTTGATTACAGTTGCGTATAAAACGTGGGGACACAATTATCTAAAGAGAGAGAGATGTATGTTTAAATGTCTTATATGTTATAAGCTAGGGGTGGTAAAGTTAGCTTCAAGTAGTTACATCATTTCCTGGATTTTGTACAGGAAACATGACCCCTGGTTCCAGGAGCAGGAAACAGCTAATAAGGAGACCTGAGACAAGGTCAGAGAACAAATCAGGAAATGATATACAACAGAGAGTCCTGACTGGATTCCCTTTTTTGCCTTCTCCCTGTGGAATTTAGTTAAAGAGTGCTTTGAGACAAAACGCTCCAGAAGAACCCAGAGCTGGCTTAGTAACTCGACTAAAAAGCATCCTGTACAAGTGTATCTCCCTCCTACCTAAGTAGTCAGAGTCCATGACTACATGGGAGTTCATCAACATAGCCATTACGCTAACTGCTGGTCCCAGCATCATGTTTAATTTAACATGGTTGGTTTAATAAAGCAGCTGATATTTATGTATTCTGCATTAAATGTTACATCGTAGGTATCTGACCAACAGGAAAAATGGATTAATGACTAACCTCTTTAATATTTTGTTCCTCACAGGTAATCAAGATATAATAGCTAAAGAAAAGCTTTAAGTGTTTTTAATAAGATTGATTTTTCTAAAATTCAATTTTTGGTTCTCTTCTGGTTCAGTTATAAAAATTATTACTAAAAGTGATAATAACAAAATCTTGGTAAAGGAAATTTTTATATGAGATCTGTATATTGGTCCTTGGGTTGTTTTATTTCTCTCTGAAAGTCATATCTGACTACTATAGTCTGTCATGTATTCTGTTTTTGGTTTTAATGCCAACAAATACTGAGTTAACTCTTTTTCATCCCTAAGGTACTTGAAACTTTTTTTTTTATTTCAATTTATTTATTTTCATTCTTTCACTATACATCATTACAACATACAAAATGAGATTTTCCATCCAGAGTACACTGTATGTTGTCTCAATCAAGCACATCAACAAACATGTTATTGTCAGCAAATGATCTTCCATTTCTTGTTTTCTGTATGTTTTGCTTTTTTCCCCCCATCCTTGGTTCCCTATCTCTTACCCTCTGCCACCTCCTGTTCTCCTCCCACACTGTCTCTGGTATCTATGTTTGCTTTCTATACTGTT
>NW_006199468.1:156090-160749 GCF_000334495.1 Tupaia belangeri chinensis
CTAGCCTGATGGGATGTCCTTTGTAGGTAACTTGATGTTTTTCTCGTGCCAATCTTAGTATCTTGTCTTTGTCTGAGATTTTGGTCAACTTGGCTATAATGTGTCTTGGAGAAGATCTGGTACTTGAAACTTTTAACTTTCATTTTCTACAGACAGTTAAGTCAAATATTTAAGCTTTTGCTATATTTGACAAGATTTCCCCCAAAACAAATTCTAAATTAAGTTTTCTTGACCTCAAAATAACTTTTGGATGATTACACAGGGCCCTTGAAACATCTAAAAGACAAATGTTAAAAGTATCAGGCTTATTTAAATATATTATATAATATGTGAAACATTGTCAAATTGAGTGATTTTAATTTTCTTTACATTATATTTAAGTTATATGTATAGACAAATAATACATATATTTATAAGTATGTGTATATGTGTATATATATATATATATACATATATATATACACACACACAAACACACATATATATTCTGTATTTATGTATGTATTGTATTCCAAAATAATTTAACACTCCTATAAATCTATGATGTGGTATTTATCAGTCATGTTACAGGTTATGTTAAACTGGTGTTATGTCACAAATATAGCCAAATTTATCAACTGTAAGTTCTTTCTTTTTTTTTTTTTTGAGAGGTTGCTATAGGGCGCGTGTGCTTGCCAGACAGAGAGAGACATAGAGACAGAAAGCAAGAAATCACCCCCCAGGGGGGATGGTCACACCGCAATCCCTTCTCTTCCATTCTCCTCTCGGGATCTTGGGCATGCATGCACACGCACCCGACGTGAGTTCTAAGCTACCGGGTCCGGGACGCAAACCGCGGTCGACTATGTGGGAGTCCAGCAACATAGCCATTACGCCAACTGCTGGTTCCCTGTAAGTTCTTTTTTTAAAAATAATTATTTTATTTAACTTTTTCTTTCTTTCTTTCTTTCTTTCTTTCTTTCTTTCTTTTTTTTTTTTTGAGAGGTTTTTGCTACAGGGCACATGCGCTCGCCAGAAAGACAGAGAGAGACAGAGAGACAGAAAGCGAGAAATCACCCTCCAGGTGGGATGTCCATGCCACAATCCCTTCTTTTCCATTCTCCTCTTGGGATCTTGGACACACACGCACACACGCCTGGTGTGAGTTTAAGCCGCTGCATCTGGACTTGAACCGTGGTCAACTACATGGGAGTCCAGCAACATAGCCATTATGCTAACTACTGGTCCCTATTTAACTTTATTTATCTATTTTTTAAAAGTTTGATCAGAGAGGGACAGTGTGTGAGAGAGAGCGGGAAAGTGAGAAAGCAAGCCACAAGGTCTGGGACTCGAACTGTGGTCAGCCATGTGGGATTCCAGCTCCCTTAACCACCACAGCGATTGCTGGCCCCTTAATTGTAAATTCTTGTTAGAGCATTAACTAGGGTTAGTTCAAGTCTTATTGTCCATGGGTAATTGCTTTGTTTAACACTTTCCTTCTTTTTTTTGGCATGCATTTTATCCCAATGAGTTATGTGTTCATTTATTTAAGACATGCTCTTTATCTTGCTGGAAATTTATTTTCATAGTCTGAATTTTCTTGGGACTCATTTACTATGTCTTACATTTTTTTTTCTTTTCTTTTCTTTCTTTTTTTTTTTTAAAGATTTTTGCTATAGACAGTGAGCTGGCAGGAGACATACAGTGAGAAAAAAAGTGAGACATTACCCCCCAAAGAGGAGGGTCACACAGCGGTTGTTTATCTTCCATTATCCTCTTTGGATTTTAGGCAGCCACACACATACACCCAGTGTGATTTTCAAACCACAAGATCTGTGGTTTGAAACACGGTTGGCCAAGTAGGACTTCAGCACAATAAACAACAAACCACTTGTTGGGCCATTTATACATGTATATCTGATTCATTTCCAATAGTAGGCAGTTCATGTGAAGCAGGACCTGTTCTCCCCCCAAAAACATAGTGATAGCTTCCCACTCGGAAAGGCAAAATAATATATATGAGAAACACCAACGCCTTCAGATAGATGTGGAACTGTGGGACTTGCCAGGGACAGACTTCTATGAATAAGCAACTGCCATGGAGGATTCTGAGAATTTTTGTTTTGTGAGTCCATCTTCCTGGCCAAGGCAGTCTGTGGGTGGGAAAACCCCTGTTCTCTGAGTCTTGTAGTCTAGGATCCTGAGTGGCAGTTAGCAAGTACTCCCATCACCTCAGCACCACCTCCCCATCCCTGGGAAGAGGCAAGGTTTGAAAACCCTTATTTATTTATTTTTTGAGTTATACTATTTAACTTTATTTACTTATTTTAATTTGAGCAGAGAAGGACACAGTGAGAGAGAGAGAGAGAGAGAAAGTGAGAAAGCAAGCCACCAGGTCTGGGACTCAAACTGTGGTCAGCCATGTGGAAGTCCAGTACCCTTAACCACCATGCCATGCCAGCCCCAACTTTTCTAAATTTTTTTTTACAGATAGCTATAATTCTAGTGTGTTATGTCTTTAAGAAAATTCACAAAGAGGATGGAAAAAAGATGTACTCTTACAAGTACAGGTTTCCAACAATCTAATCATTTGGGGTTGGTAGGTGGTGTGGTGGTTAAGGGTGCTGGACTCCCTTTGGCCAACTGTGGTTTGAGTCCTGGACCTGATGGCTTCCTTTCTCACTTTCTCTCTCTTTCTCTCTGTTCCTCTCTGATCAAATTTTAAAAATAAGTAAATAAATAAAGTTAAATATTAAAAAAAATAATCTAAGCACTTAACTAGGTAAAAATATCCATTTTCTATAGAAAACCTAATCAGTTTTCTAATCTGCTAAGCCAACCATTAAGCAAAACCAAAATTCTCCATAAGTAAAAAATGGTTGACAAAATTACATGCTAAGTAGCCCATATCACAATTGTTAAGCTACATAGTACTTCCTGGCCCACCGACTAAGATCATAAGCAAATTTTAAAAATTCATTGTATTTTATTTATTTATTTAATTTATTTATTTATTTTTCTCTTTTTTTGGAGAGGCTTTTGCTATAGGGCGCTTGCGCTCACCAGAAAGACAGACACAGAGAGACAGGAAGTGAGAAATCACCCCCCCAGGGGGGATGGCCACGCTATAATCCCTTCTCCATTCTATTCTCCTCTCGGGATCCTGGGCACACACGCACACGCGCCCGGCGTGAGTTTTAAAGCACCTGGTCTGGGACGCGAACTGCGGTCAACTACATGGGAGTCCAGCAACATAGCCATTACGCTAACTGCTGGTCCCACTTTATTTATTTTTAATTTGACCATAGAATCAGGTCTGGGACTCAACTCACAGTCAGTGATGTGGGAGTCCAGTGCCCTTAACCACCACACCACCTGCCGGCCTCAGATCATAAGTAAATTGTTAAATCTGTAATTTAAATATATTCCATAAGATTAATTTAAGTCAAATTATCTATTATCTATTTAATAAACAATGCTATTACAACTAAATTAAAAATTGATATAAACATTTGTAAAGCTGGGGCCAGCAGGTGATGTGGTGGTTAAAGGCACTGGACTCCCACATAGTTGACTGCAGTTTGAGTCCCTGACCTGGTGGCTTGTCTTATCACTTTCTCTCTTTCTCTCTTTCTCTCTCTTCCCCTCTCTATCCCCCTCCCTCCTTCCCTCTCTGGTCAAATTAAAATAAATAAACAAAGTTCTAAAAATAAAACTAAAAGAGGCACATGTGCTGCACATGCCAGTTGGGAGTAGCAGGGAGGCTGAGGCAGAACTATGGCAACATGGCAAGACTCTATCTTAAAATAAAAGGAAAGAGAGAAAGAAAAGGCAAGAGATGAAAACAAAAAACAAGCAAACAAAAAACTGAAGCATCTATGTTTTCTGACCTTTGTGCAATGGAGAGAAAGAAGTGTCTGCAGTCAGAGTTTAAAAAGATATATCCTTTGGGGGCCAGCAGGTGATGTGGTCGTTGAGGTGCTAGATGACCACATGGCTGACCACAGCTAGAGTCCTGACCCTGGTAGCTTGAAACTCCTGCCGGGCATATCCGTGTGCATGCCCCCAAACGACGTGGGAGTCCAGCAACATAGCCATTACACTAACTGCTGGTCCCCATAAATAATTATTTTTTAAAAAGTTGTAAGCTCAACATTTAAAAAATTTAAATAATTCTTGTTTCAGAATTATTTTACTTATTCATTCATTTATTTTAATTTGACCACAAAGAGACACAGAGAGACTGGCACGGGGACTGACACCAACCATGGTCAGTTATGTGACCTTAACCATGACAACTGCTCGTCCCGACCTAACATTAAACCTAGACTCATAAAGAGCCTGGATGGCTACCTGATTCTTCCAAAATCCTTATAGTTCTCATTATTAAGTCAACATGCTTTATTTATTCCTATTTTCAATCTTTTAAATCTTATAAAAATAAAAAATTGGGGGCCAGTCTAAAACTGTTCAGCTCTGCACTTGGGAATTTGTTAAACAGGTTTTTGTTACTATAGTTTGCATATGTTCAAAAGCTACTAATGTATACCGAAACTTAAAGTTGTTAAAATTTAAAAAAATTCTGGTTGATTTGGATATAGGTAATTCTATTTTTTAAAATTATTTTATTTAACTTTATTTATTCGTTCATTTATTTATTTCAATTTGACCAGAGAGGGA
>NW_006199468.1:160852-168379 GCF_000334495.1 Tupaia belangeri chinensis
GCAAGCCACCTGCTGGTCCCTGTAATTCTATCAAAATGTTCAAGTTTACAAATTTTTTTTTTAGAACTATTTATTTATTTATTTATTTATTATTATTATTATTTTTCACATGAGTTTTGCCAAAGACAGAGAGGGAGAGTGAGAAAGCAAGCCACCAGGTCCAGGACTCGAACTGTGGTTGGCCATGTGGGAATTCCAGTGCCTTAACTATCACTGCACCTGCTGGACCCCAAGTTTACAAACTTAATGACTCTCTCATGAAATATCCGATTCCCCAGGATAGGGGATTAAAGATAAACAAGGTCCTTAGTAAACACTCCTTTGCAAAGCCACTGATCCTTTTTAACATGCTTCACTACTCCTTATGGTATTCTTTGGGTTTTATTGTGTCAATAATCTTGCTTGTGTTCATATTCCTACTAGTCTACACAATCATCCGGTGAGAACTCCATGCAGCAGCCATCCAACTCCACAAACTCAGATTATAAAAAGAAAAAGAGAATACATAGGAAGCGGCCCAAATCTAAGCAAACATGGTGACCATTAGACGCATGCAGAAACGTGGTTCCATGGGTAGTCATTTGCAAGGCAATGAACACCATTATAACATGTGAATACTCTGGCTGCCTCTGTGTCCTAAAACTGCAAGGTAGCATCAGGTTAAAGGAAGCCACATGTGTTCATCTGAAATGGCCAGAGAAGATTAGAGAAAATTTACATAGAACTACATGGTGCCAGGTGTCTGCACATTTTCAGCTGATTAGCATTTGAAAACAACTGACTTTGCATTTCACTTCTGTGGAAAGGACCAACCTGAGCAAACATGGTGACCTTTAGGCACATGTAGAAATGTGGGTCTGTGAGCTTCATTTGCATAGTGATGAAATAAATTTGCATGTGAATACTCTAGCTGCCTGAAAATGCAAAACAGTATCTGTTTAAGGAAACCACTTCTTCCTTCTTCTTTTTTTTTTTTTTTTTTAAGAGGTTTTTGCTATAGGGCACATGCTCTCACCAGACAGAGAGAGTCAGAGAGACAGAAAGCGAGAAATCACCCCCCGGGGGGATGGCCACGCTACAATCCCTTCTCCTCCATTCTCTTCTCTGGATCTTGGGCACACACGCACACACGCCTGGCATGAGTTTTAAGCCACTGGGTCCAGGACACGAACTGCGGTCAACTACATGGGAGTCCAGTGACATAGCCATTATGCTAACTGCTGGTCCCAGCCACTTCTATCAGAATTTGCCCCAAAAGATCAGAGAAACTACATGGCATCTTCAAATGATTAACATCCAAAAACAACTGGCTTTGCATTCCATTTCCTCTTCCTCCATTTTTCTGCCCTTTAAAAGAATAAGCCATGAGCCTGAACTGGGCCCACCCAATACCCGCTTTTCTATACTTGTATGTCTTTATGTGTTTATTTTTATGTCTATTTCTAACCCCCAGCCCACCACTCAGAAAAACGTATTCTGTCAAGTGGGTCCTGGCACACTTCCCCTTCCCTCATTTTCTGCCCTTTCAAAGAATAAACCTGGGAACAGTTCAGGACTGCAGCTGCCTCCATCAGAGGAGTTGAGAGCATCTGACTCCCACTTTACTTGTGTGTCTTTGTGTGTTTATTTTTATGTTTATTTTCTAATACACATCCCTCCCCCAGCATGTGTTCACTTAGCCATGCAGGACATGGCAGATGTCTATCATAGAAGTCTTGGAATGAGGCAAAGAATCCCATTGGGAGGGACTTGGTAACTGAGGCAGTTGGATGGATGGATCCTGACCTGAGCCTGTGTCTTGTTCAGCACAAGGTACTTAGCAACAGGCTTTCTCAGCACCATGTGAGGGCAAAGAAGTGCCAGAGTCCAGCCACAGAGATCTGAGCTTCCTCATTTCTGCTGCCTCTAGGGCATGGCACTTTGTGGCCTCCCCTCCATGCTCCCTTGAGGAGAAGAGAGTTGTTTGGTGACCTCTTGCTGTGTAATAAACCACTCTGAACTTACCAGAATACAACCACCACCAATTTATTATGCAAAGATTCCATGGGTCAAGGATTTGCAGTGGGGCCTGTTAGTGGTGTGGTGGCTAAGGTGGCTGGCAACCACATGGCTAACAGTGTGGTTCAAGTCCCAGACCTGGGGCTTGAACAACATGCTGAGTGTGTGTATGTGTGTGTGTGTTGCCAAAATTCCAAAAGCAGAGAGAAATGGAGAAGAGATTACAGTGTGACCATTCCCCCATGGGAGGGGTATTTTTTCACTTTCTCTCTCTCCCCATCTCTCTCCAGCTAGTGCACATGCCCTCTAGCCAAAATAAAATAAAATAAAATAAAATAAAATAAAGAAAAAGAAGAGAAAAGAAAAGAAAAAAGAATATAGTTTATGAAATAAAACTTTCAGGATTAAAGGCTGAATGTACAAATATGTATTACAACCTGGAGGTAAAATGTGAAAATATCTTTTTTCTTTTTTTTTAATTAAAGAGTTTATTTATTTATTTATTTTTCTATACAGCATGTGCACTAACTGGACAGACAGAAAGTGAGAAATCACCTCCTGGGGAGATGGCCATGCTGCAATCCCTTCTCCCCCATTCTCCTCTTGGATTTGGGGCAAGTACACACATGGCTCAGCCTGTTTTAAGCCACTAGATCCAGGACTTGGTTGACTATGTGACTCAAATTGTGGTTGACTACTTGGGAGTCCAGTGATGTAAGCGTTATGTCATCTGCTGCTTCCAGTCCAAATACACTCTTGTGGTTTTATTTTATTGAGCATTTGTCATTTCTTTGGGCTTAACTTCTGGGGGCCAGCAGGTGGTGTGGTAGTTGAGATGCTGGACTTCCACATTGCCCACAATGGTTTTAGTCCTGGACCTGGTAGCTTGCTTTCTTACTTTCTCTGGTAAGCACACGTGTTCTATAGAAAAATTTTTAAAAAATAATAAATAAAATTAAATAATTCTAAAAGGAAAAATTTCTGAACCTAAATCCTATGTTTGAGTAATCTCTCTTCACCTTGTAAAATACAGCTTTCCTCCCACCATAAAATTCCAGATATTCACTTTTACTTTTCTTAGAATTATTTATTCAACTTTATTTATCATTATTATTATTATTATTGTAAATTTGACCAGAGAGAGAGGGAAAGTGAGGAAGCAAGTCACCAAGTCCAGGACTTGAACCTGGTCAGCCCTGTGGGAGTCCAGTACCTTAACCACCACAACACCTGTTGGCCCCCCAGTTATGTCATTTATGGAGCCCAGTACAAAATGAAAACTCAGAACCCCTTGTTCCAAAATAACTGGGAATTTCCAGACAACAACAGCAGAGTACTAACCCGAAGCACAGCCTTTGAAGGTGCAGAGTCCTCCACCATGGCATGGCTAGTGCCTCTGACAGCATCATGAGTCAGACATGCAAGCACAGTGGCTATGCCCAGGGGCAGTGGCAGTCTAGGGTTCCAGTTCTAAGGGTTGTCAGGAAGATTTTACAATCCAAGTCTAATTTTCTACCTTGTAAAATATTGTTCAAACTACCTAATGCCCCTTAATAAGTTATTTTCTGCTTAATCCACCAGAACTTGTTTATATTCTTTGTAACTACAGACTCTGACACCTCAATGACACGTGAACTAAACAGGCAAGTTGCAGAATGATGTGTTTAATGCAAGAAGAGAGAACAATCTGGAAGATTACCTTAACAAGTGTTTAAGATTGTCTAGTGGCACAGACAGTTCCCTGGCAAAATTTCCCTGTTTCCACAGTAATATAATTTCACTGAGGCACATCGCCTCTCAGAATAAAAACTGTTCTGGGCCTGCCTTGCTGCTAGTCATGGCCACGTGACTAAATCCAGTTCAATGTGATGTACATGCAAATAGCTTTCTGTGGCAGCTCAAGGGTCAGCCCTTAAAAGACAGTTGCTGGGGCCAGCAAGTAGCATAGCGGTTAAGTCACTGGACTCCCACATGGCCAACCATGCTTCAAATCTTGGACCCAGCAGCTTGAAACACAGGGTGCGTGTCCATGCATGCCCAAAATCCCAGGAGGAAAATAGAAGAGAAGGGATTGTGGCATGGTCTCCCCTTGGGGGTTATTTCTCACTTTCCCTTTAACTATTTCTATCTCTTCTGTCTTTCTCTCTCCTCTCTGGCAAGTACACATGCCCTGTGGCAAAAATCTTAAACAAGCAAACAAAAATATAGCTGTTATGAGCACTTTGGAACCAATGGCAAACCACTAGGAGGATGGGCATGAAGGGAGAGTGATCTGGAAGGAGTCCACCACTTTGAGGTCTCCAAGCAGTAAGTCTGCCCTGACATTCTGGGCTGCACTCCTATGGGTTTAAATGGAAATATTACACACACACACACACACACACTCACACACATGTATATTTGAAGTATTTATTTTTTTCTCCCATGAGCTACAGAGAAAAAGAGCTACAGCACCTCCAACAAATTACTTCCTTGACACTATGGTCCAACCCAGTTTCAGCCAGCCTCTGACCATGATGCAGATGTCCAGCATACTTAGGAATTCTCTGGACATAAACCCAGAACTTTCCTATGTGGTATGTGGGTCAGCCACCCAGAGCAGCATCATGTTTTACTGCAGCACCACTGTCTAGCTCCAACATATATATATATATATATATATATATATACACACACACACACACACACACACACTCACATATATATAATTATTTATTATATTTTATTTGTTATTATTATTATTTTTTTAAGTTGACCAGAGAGAGACAGAGAGAAAGAGAAAGTGAGAAAGCAAGCCACCAGGTCCAAGATTCAAACTGCAGTCAGTCATGTGGGAGTCCAGCAACTTAACCACCCCATCACCTGCTGGTCCCAACTTTTATATATTTTTAAGTCACTCTTATTTTGGATTTTCACTTGCTGAGAAATCTAATTTTTTAAAAAAAGAATTATTTATTTTATTATTACTATTATGCAGTTTGACCAGGGACAGACAGAGAGACTGAGAAAACAAGCTACCAGGTCCAAGACTTGAAACACAGTCAGCCATGTGGGAGTCCAGCACCTTAACCACCATGCCACCTGTCAGCCCCATGATCTACTTTAACTAGAAAGGAGTTTTGCTCAAGAAAAATGGGGTTGGAGTGTTACAGGGTGTGTGTGTATTTCTTTGTACATCTCTGTGTTGTTGATTTGCTAGAATGAGAATGTATTCCTTCTGTAAAAACAAAGAATCAAGCAAAAACTTTAAAAAGAGACACTTGAAACTGTGACCAGAAGACTTAAATTCTAATTCCAGCTCCAATATTTACTGGTTATAGCCTTGGGCAAATTATTAAATTCTTCCATTTTTTTAAAAGCACACATACACACAACCTGGTGTGGTTTTCAAGTCTCTGGGTCCAAGTTCCTCAATATCTTAATTTTTAAAATTTTCTAAATGAAAGAAAATAGCTGTCACATGGGGGGGCAGTGGAGAGTGCGCTTGTGTGCTGAGTGGTCATTTCACTTGTGCCAAAGGCTGGAATATGGGTCTCTCTACTTGCTGCAGTGGCTGCGGAACACCGGAGTACCAGTTGCGTCTGGGTGAGTCATGGCAGGACAGGCATATAGGAAGTTTCTTCCACTCTTTGACCGAGTATTGGTTGAAAGGAGTGCTGCCAAAACAGTAACCAAAGGGGGCATTATGCCTCCAGAAAAGTCTCAAGGAAAAGTATTGCGAGCACAACAGTAGTAGCTGTTGGATCTGGCTCTAAAGGAAAGGGTGGAGAGATACAACTAGCATGAAAGTGGGAGATAAAGTTCTTCTTCCAGAATATGGAGGCACCAAAGTAGTTCTAGATGACAAGGATTATTTCATATTTAGAGATGGTGACTTTCTTGGAATGTAGACTGAAATAATCACTACTGAAATGGCATCACATGAAGCTGCCCATTCCACTGAAGTTGTGAAATCTTTCATCATGTAAATCATTTCCATGTTTCTCTTTTATAATAAACTAATGTTATCTAACATAATGATTAGAAAATGAGAAAAACAATAAAATATTCTCTTTTTTTTTTTTTTGGAGAGATTTTCGCTATAGGGCGCGTGCGCTCGCCAGACAGACAGAGAGAGACATAGAGACAGAAAGCGAGAAATCACCCCCCAGGGGGGATGGTCACGCCGCAATCCCTTCTCCTCCATTCTCCTCTCGGGATCTTGGGCACGCACGCACACGCGCCCGGCGTGAGTTCTAAGCCACTGGGTCCGGGACACGAACCGCGGTCGACTACGTGGGAGTCCAGCGACATAGCCATTACGCTAACTGCTGGTTCCCAAACAATAAAATATTCTCTTAAAGTTGTTGAAAAAAGCAAACAAAAGCAACAATGCATATGCAGAATTTTGCAAAAACTTTTGGCTAAGAAAATTCCTTGATATACTACATGAAAAATAAATCCAGTGCTTAAATAAATTGAGAACATGCTTTAGATATCGTCTCTTTCTCACTCTCGAAGAGTCTCAATGAACATATCAGCCTTAAAAAAGAAGACCAGGCCAGCAGCTGATATGACATTTAAGGTGCTTGATCCTACATAGCCAACTGCACAATTCAGTTCCTTGATCTGGAGTCTTGAGAATCATGCTGGGCATATGTGTGTGCATGCCCAAAATCTGAGAGAAGAATGAGGGAGAAGAGACTGTAGCATGGCCATCCTCCCTGGGAGGGGGGGACTTCTCATTTTCCTTTTCTCTCTGTCTCTGATGAGCGCATGCACCCTATAGCAAAAACAAAAAAATGACTGAGGGTCAGACAGTGGTGTGGTGATTAAGGTGGCTGAGGGTCAGACAGTGGTGTGGTGATTAAGGCAGCTGAATCACAAATGGTTGACTGAATGGTTTGAGTCCAGGACCTGATGGCTTGAGAGACACATCAGGTGTGGTGCTCAGAATTCTGAGAGGAGAATGGAGAAGGAATTATGGTGTGCCCATCCTCCTGGGAGTGATTTCTTTCTCTCTCTCTCTCTCTCTCTCTCTGTCACTGGGAAGTGCATGTGCCCTTTAGCAAAACTGAAAAAAAGAAAAAGAAAGAAAGAAGAAAAAGAAAAGAGAAAAAGGAAAGAAGAAAGAAGAAAGAAAGAAAAAGAAAAGAATGAGACAAAGCAAGTGAAGCACGAGGTCTGGTTAGGTCTAGATCAGGCTACTTGCCCAGACATCACCAAATCTAAGTTGCCACAAATAAAGTGTCCCACATTTCTAGGTGTGGGACAAAAGTCATGAAAGGGAAGGGGAATAGAAAGGAGTCTTTCAGGTGGCATGGTGGTTGGTGCACCGGATCCCATATGACCAGCTCTGAGGTTCAAATCCTGGACCTGTTGGCTTCAGGAACACACCTAGTGGCTTGCATGTGTGTGCCCTCAGTCCCAAGAAGAGAGTGGAGAAAGGATTGCATACAGGTGCTGGGACCCATTCGGCAGAATGCATTTTTCTGTGTGTGTGTGTGTGGGGGGGGGGCGGGGGGGGGTTAGCAGTAAAAAGAACAACAC
>NW_006199468.1:168479-174001 GCF_000334495.1 Tupaia belangeri chinensis
GGAAAGAAAAGATGGAATGCAAAGTCACTTGTTTTCAGATGTTAATCAGCTGATGATGTGAGAACAACTGGCACTATGTGATTTCTCTGATCTTTTAAACACATGTGACTTCCTTTAACCCAATACTGCTTTGCAGTAATGATAACAGCACATAGCTAATGTGTTCATGTGTTAATTGCCTTCATTGCTATGCAAATGAAACTCATGGAACTGCATTTTTGCATGTGTCTAAAGGTCACCATGTTTGTTCAGATTGGCCTCTCTTCACAGCGTGACCACTCTTCACATAAGGAAGGTGATTTCTCACTTTCCTTCTCCCTGAATCTCTCCAGCTTGCACCTTATGGCAAAAATCTAAAAAAAAAAGGAAAAAGAAAAAAAGAGAGAGAGAAAGAAGAAAGAAAGAAAAAGAAAGAGGAAAAGAAACAAAGAAAAAGAAAGAGAAAAAAGAAGAGTCTAAATTCTTTTTTTTCTTTTTTTTTTGGAGAGATTTTTTGCTATAGGGCGCGTATGCTTGCCAGACAGACAGAGAGAGACAGAGAGACAGAAAGTGAGAAATCACCCCCCGGGGAGGGGGGGAATGGTCATGCCCAATCCCTTCTGCTCCATTCTCCTCTCGGGATCTTGGGTACACACATACGTGCGCCCGGCGTGAGTTTTAAGCCACTGGGTCCGGGACAGGAACCGCGGTCGACTACGTGGGAGTCCAGCGACATAGCCATTATGCTAACTGCTGGTTCCCGAAAGTGGCTAAATTCGAAAGTAAGGAAGCAGGAGGACCCCATGATCACCTAGAATCACTTTGCTTAATATATTTTTAAAAATTTAATTCCATTTGTTGTTATTATTTTTTATTTGACCAGAGAGAGAGAGAAAGGGAAAGCAAGAAAGCAAGCCTCCAGGACACAAACTGTGATTGTGTGAGAATCCAGTGCACTTAACCACCACACCACCTGTCAGCCCCACATTGCTTAATCTGAATCTTAAAGGAAGGGTGGTGACAGTGAGTCTGAGAGGTAGAGGAGGCTTGTATTTGGGCAATAAGGATGCTCATAAAACTAAAACTCAAGGAGTCTAGGTAGTGTCTTCAGCTATTTCAGAAAGCCACAAGATATGCTGATGTTTTATTTCTGTATAGCCCTGACTTGGATAGACCAGAATGTTCTGTTTTCAAGAAAAACTGGATCATTTGGGGATTCTATCAGTGTCATTAAAGTATTTGTTAACAAATGTGACTTTTTTTTTAGAGGTTTTTGCTATAGGGCACGTGCGCTCGCCAGACAGACAGAGAGAGACAGAGAGACAGAAAGCGAGAAATCACCCCCCAGGAGGGATGGCCACACCGCAATCCCTTCTCCTCCATTCTCCTCTCGAGATCTTGGGCACACACGCACACGTGCCCGGCATGAGTTTAAGCCACCGGGTCTGGGACACGAACTGCGGTCAACTACTTGGGAGTTCAGCAACATAGTCATTATGCTAACTGCTGATCCCACCAATGTGACATTTTGACATGAGTGACCCTGTTTGGTCTGGTCTATTGGTGCTTTGAACACAGGACCTTAGCATAAAACAATGGCCTCCTGCAATGTTTGTTTAATATTGTAGGAAATGAGTATCTGAGAATGCCCTTAGGAAATAAATCTGTTTCATTTCTGTTAGGCTGGAGACCTGGGTAGCTTGGATGTGAGGGCTGGACGTCATGCCATAGCTGGCTGATGCAACCTGGATCAAGTCTGTCATCAGACCTGCACTGCACTCAGATCTAACCTGGATATAGCACATGGGGCTCTACTCTGCACACAACACTCTACTCTGCACATGGAGCTCTACTCTGCATATGGCATCAGACCTTACATGGCATAGTAGTCTGAAAAAAAAATCCCTAAACTATTTCCATACATGGACTGTTTCTACCTCTAAGACACTTCCCTTCTCTATACCCTTATACAAATTGCTAAACTCCGCCTTAGGGCGTGACTTCTCTGGCTCCTTCTCTCTTTCTCTGTCGGGCCAGTGAAACTTGCCTGGGAACACTCCCAATAAAAGCTCTACATTTCTATTTTCTTGCGTGGTCAGCCCATTCCTTACAATTGTGTTTACCCAGGGCTGGACATTGTGTTTACCCAGGGCTGGACATTGTGTTTACTCAGGGCCGGACATTTCATAGTTCAGGGTCTGAGATTTTTAAGAGCTGACAAGTTCAGGGACTTCCACAGGGCTGACCATGGTTTGAATCTCAGACCTGGCAATTTGAAAATCATGTTGGGTGTGTGTGCATGTGTGCCCAAAATTCCATCCAGGAGGAGGATGGAGGAGAAGGGATTGCAGCATAGCCTCCCCCTGGGAGATGGTTTCTCCCTTTCCCTCTCTCTGTTTTTCTCCAGTGAGCACATGCCCCCTATGACAAAAACCTAAAAATAAAAATGGTGGGGGGATCAGCACATGGCATAATGGTTATGTCATTGGACTCCCATGTAGTAGACCACATTTCTAGTCCTAGACCTGGCAACTTGAAACTCATGCCAAGTGCATGTGCCTGCATGCTCAAAATCTGGAGAAGAGAATGGAGGAGAAGGGATTGTGGCATGGTTGTTAACCCCCCCCCCACCCGAGGGGAGTGATTTCTCACTTTCTGTCTCTCTGGTTTGTGCACGCACCCTATAGCAAAAAATAACAACAACAAAAACTCTTTCTAAAAAAAAAAATGGTGGGAGATACACATTGCTGCTGGGAGCATATCAGTAGAACATGTGTTTCTGACTGTGTATGTGTGGGGACTGTGGATTAGAAATAAATATAAAATAAACACACAAAGATGTAAAAGTATAAAAAAGCAAGGATTGGGTGAGCTTGACTTCTCTGATGGAGAAAACTGCGACCCCAAACAGATCTCTGGTTTGTTATTTTATAGGGCAGAAAATGGAGGAAGAGGAAATGGAATGCAAAGCCAGTTTTTTTCAGATGTTAACTGGCTGATAATGTAGAATGACTGGCGCCATGTGACTTCTCTGATCCTTTTTTTTTTTTTTTGAGAGGTTTTTGCTATAGGGCATGTGCGCTCACCATAAAGACTGAGAGACAGAGAGACAGAAAGTGAGAAATCGCCCCCCCCGGGGGGGGGGGCCACCCACACAGTTAAATCGCCCCCCCCGGGGGGGGTGGCCACACCACAGTTTGTTCTCCTACATTCTCCTCTCGGGATCTTGGGCACACATGGACATGTGCCCAGTGAAAGTTTAAGCTACCCGGTCTGGACTTGAACCACAGTCAGCTACGTGGGAATCCAGCAACATAGCCAGTACACTAACTGCTGGTCCTGATTTCTCTGACCTTTTGGGGCTGATTCTATTTATGTGTTTATTTACAGTCATTCCTTGTACATCAATACAGTATACAAAATTAGATTTTCCACCCAGAATACATTGTATATTGGCTCAATCAAGGATATTACCATACATATTATCATCAACAAATAATTTCCTATTTCTTGTTTCTTGTTGGGGCTGATTCTGATAAACACACTTTACTCTCTTTAAGCTGATACTGCTTTGCAGTATCAATAACAGCACACAGCTAGCATGTTCATATGTTAATTGCCTCCATGCCATGCAAATAAAGCTCACAGAACTGTGTTTCTGCATGTGTCTGAAAGTCACCAGGTTTGCTCAGAAGGGCTGCTCTCCACAAACTGCATCAGTAACCATCCAACATTCTCTGTGAAGGTGAGACCACAGGGCAGCAGAGCACGGGGGAGAAGGGCATTTATATACTTCTAGACTGGGAGTAGAGGGGAGGACAGTTCAACTATGAAGGTTTCCCTGCTGAGGATCTCTCCACTTACCCTGTTCCAGAGTAGCCCAGGACAGATGGCCGGCCCTCCCACTACACCCCAAGAGGCCCTCTTCAGTGTGGCTCCTCTGCCCTCCCTGCAGCCCCTTCCCTGACAGTCTGAGAAGGCAGAACTTTCCTGCACTGACCTCCATGGTCAGTGAGATGCTGAGACAGGATGGGAGGTGTGGCTGGAGTTCCCGTGACACCATGGCTGGTCAGGACAATCACCTCCCTCATCCCCCACTCTGTACTGCTTCTCACCAGGGTCTCCCCAAGGCCATGCCTATGGGGATGACTTCCTTGAGCACAGTGACAGCAGGTGTTAGACTCCTCTCTGCAGAGGTGGTGGAGACCTTTACCAATGTGATGTTCAAGTCTTCCTTGCTCTGAGTTGATTCACCCAAATCTCCTTCCTTCTTAGAGCTTCTCATGTCTCTCAGCCTTCCCCTCTTCTTCTAATCTTAACTCTGTCCCAGACTCTTCATTGTCCATTGCTCAGTATCTCCCACCACATCCTCCTCATGATTTTACCCCTTAAGTCATTTGAAGAATATGGCAGCAGGAGGCAGTAAGTGAAGGATTTCTTCTTTTGTGGTGCAGGATGTAGGGAACTACTAGTTGCAAAACTTTGCCCACTAGAGGGAGACTTACTCTCAATAAAGAAAACTAGATATGAAATTTGTTGAGAAGTAGTGGAGCCACTAGCTTGTTTATATAGCTTTCGTATTGTAGCCAACTCACTCTCTTTTTAATTACTGGAGAGCACATGCATTCACTAGAGAGAGAGAGAGAGAGAGCACCCTCCTCCCCCACCCAGAGGGGTATGGTCATGCCAGAATCTCTTTCCTCTGGTTCCCCATCCACTTGGTGAGTTTCTCAAACCTAAGGGGATGGGATTCAAGCCATGATTGGCCATATGGAATCCAGTTTCTTACACATAGTGCTCGACCACTGTGTTATGGGCCAGTCCTATCTCTCTCTCTTTTTTTTTAAAGAGATTTTTGCCATAGGGTGTATGGGCTAACCAGAGAAACAGAGAAGCAGAAAGCAAAAAATCATTCACCAAGAGGGATGGCCACACCGTAATCCCTTCTCCTCCATTGTTCTCTTGGGGTTGTGGGCACGCACACATGCATGGCGTAAGTTTAAAGCTACTGGGTCCAGGTCTGGGACTTGAACTGCTGTCAACCCTGTTGGAAGTACAACACCTTAACCAGTATGCCATCTGCTAGTCTTGCCTATCTCTTCTTTAAAAACATTTTGGGGGCCAGCAAGGGGTGTGGTAGTTAAGGGCGCTGGACTCCCGCATGACTGACCATGATTCAAGTCCCAGATCTGACTGCTTTCTCAATTTCTTTCTCTCTCTCTCTCACTCTGTCCCTCTCTGGTCAAATTAAAATGAATAAATGAAGTTGGGACCAGCAGGTGGTGTGGTGGTTAAGGTGCTGGACACTCCCTCATGGCTGACCAGGGTTCGAGTCCTGAATCAGGTGGCTTGCTTTCTCACTTCCTCTCTCTCTCACTTTCACCCTCTGTCTCTCTCTGGTCAAATTAAAATAATCAATAAATAAGTAAAAATAAAATAAATAATTTTTTTGAGAGATTTTCACTGTAGGGCGCGTGCACTCGCCAGCCAGACAGAGAGAGACATAGAGACAGAAAGCGAGAAATCACCCCCTGGGGGGATGG
>NW_006199468.1:174046-182773 GCF_000334495.1 Tupaia belangeri chinensis
ATGCGCCCAGCGTGAGTTTTAAGCCACCGGGTCCGGGACACGAACTGCGGTCGACTACGTGGGAGTCCAGCGACATAGCCATTACGCTAACTGCTGATTCCCAATAATTATTAAAAATAAATAAATAAAGTTAAATAAAATTATTCTTTAAAGAACAACTTTTTGTTGTTAAAATAAAGATAGGTCAATTTTTATTTCAGGAATTGTTTTTCCTTAAACTTAATTATGTTTTTTTTTTTTTTTTTAGAATTATTTTGTTTTAACTTTATTATTATTATTATCATTATTATTTTCCAGTTTGATCAGAGAGAGACAGAGATAGAGAGGAAGTGAGAAAGCAAGCCACCAGGTCCGAGACTTGAACCGTGGTCGGCCACGTGGGAGTCCAGTGCCTTTAACCACCATGCCACTTACTGGCCCATAAACTTGATTATGTTTTATAATTATGTAATATGGTAAACTGGTTCCAAAATCAACTCTGAAAAATAAGGTATATTCTAAAAAGTTTATCTTTTACCCCTGTCCTAGCCATCTTAAATATTTTTTCTCTCTTTAAAGGTTATTGCTTTTTAGAGCCAGCAGGAGGTGAGGTGGTTAAGATGCCTGAATCCCACATGGCTGACTGTGTGATTCAAATCCAGGATCTAGCAGCTTAAAAATACGGTGGGCAGAGACTAGCAGATGGAGTAACGGTTATGTCGCTGGACTCTCACATAGTCGACCATGGTTTGAGTCCCAGACCCGGCCACTTGAAACTCACACCAGGCACATTTGTGTGTGCCCAAAATTCCAAGTGGAGAATGGAGAAGAAATTGTGGCATGGTTGTCCCCCCAGGGTGATATTTCACTTTCTGTCACTCTGTCTGTCTGTCTCTGTCTCTGTCTCCAGCAAGCACACATGTTTTCTAGCAAAAATCTCTTTGTAAAAAAAAAATAACAACAAAAACATGGCAGACAGGGACCAGCAAATGGCATAAAGGTTATGTCCATCACTGGATCCCTGCATAGTTGACTATTTTTCAAGTCCTGGACCCGGTGGCTTAAAACTCACACCATGTGTGTGTGCATGCATGCCCAGAATCCTGGAAGGAGAATAAAGAAGGGATTGTGGCCATCCCCCTTGGGAGGTGATTTCTCACTTTGTCTCCCTGTCTCTGTGTCCCCGGTGAGTGCATGTGCCCTATAGCAAAAATCTCTTTAAAACAAACAAACAAAAATAAACAAAACAAACAAAAACCAAAAACAGGCATGGGCACGTGCATTCCCCAAATCTCAAAATCGCACATGAGGGACCAGCAGTTAGCGTAATGGCTATATTGCTGGACTCCCATGTAGTCGACCGCGGTTCGCGTCCTGGACCCGGTGGCTTAAACTCACGCCGGGCGCGTGTGCGTACGTGCCCAAGATCCCGAGAGGAGAATGGAGGAGAAGGGATTGCGGCGTGGCCATCCCCTTTGGGGGGTGATTTCTCGCTTTCTGTCTCTATGTCTCTCTCTGTCTGTGTGGTGAGCGCACGCGCCCTATAGCAAAAACCTCTCCAAAAAAATCAATCAATAAATAAATAAATGAAAATAAAAAAGACTAGGGACCAGCAGTTAGCGTAATGGCTATGTCACTGGACTCCCATGTAGTTGACCATGGTTCGAGTTCCGGACCCAGTGACTTAAAACTCACGCCGGGCACGTGTGCGTATGTGCCCAAGATCCCAAGAAGAGAACGGAGGAGAAGGGATTGCGGCATGGCCATCCCCCCTGAGGGGTGATTTCTCGCTTTCTGTCTCTCTGTCTCTGTCTGGTGAGCGCACGCGCCCTAATAGCAAAAAACCTCTCCAAAAGTAAATAAATAAATAAATAAATAAAAGATCTTGGGCGCACACACACACACATGCCCAGCATGTTTTAAGCCCTAGGACTGGGTCTTGAACCACAGTTGACAATGTGGGAGTTCTAGAATGTCCCATTATGCCATCTGCTGGTCCTGCCACCACAGCTTTTATTGACAGAGATTCCAGTTGTTTCCCATCTGCAACCATTACACATAATACTGAATTCAACAGCCTTATACCCTCTTTTTTTTTTTTTTCTTCGTTTGCTATAGGGTCATACTTGCTCACCAGAGAGAGAGAAAGTTGGCCATGTGAGATCCAGCACTTTAGCCTCCATGTCACCAGCGGGCCCACATTTCAATGTATTTCAATCTTTCAGCATATGGTCTATGTCATTTGCTTTCTCCCTAGCCCCCTTTCAACCATAACTTCAGTATTTAGGAAGAGTTTGTATTTTTGTTCTAGTCATTACTTTAGAGTAATACTATTTCTTTTTCCTTAAAAAAGATAATTTAGGGGCCAGCAGATGGTGTAGTGATTAAGGTGCTGGACACTGCCACGTAGCCAACCATGGTTTGAGCCCTCGACCACGTGGCTTGCTTTCTCAGTTTCCCCCTCTGTGTCTCTCTCTGGTCAAATTAAAGTACATGAATGAATAAATAAAATTAAATAAATAATTTTTATAAAAACAGCTAATTTATTTGTCTTGTCTTGTAATACAATGGATGGGGGAGCCAAGTCCCACATAGTCAACATAGTTTAAATCCTGGCCCCAGAGTTTGTCATGTGTGCGTGCCCCAAATCCTGATGAAGAAATGGATGGGGGATTGCAGCATGGCTGCACCCCATTGTGGAGTGCCTTTTCTCTCTGTCTCTCCCCTCCTGACTCTGACAAGTGCATGCACTCTCTGGCAATGAAAAGAACTTTAAAAAAATGAATTTATTGGGACCAACCAGTGTGTAGTGGTTAAAGTGGCTGGATCCCATATGGCCGACACACGGTTTGAGTCCTGTATGTACCCTGCAGCTTGGAAAACACTGCATGTGTGCATGTATGTCTAAAACCCTGAGAGGAGAATGAAGGAGAAAGGATTGGAGTGTGGTCACCCCCCATAGGGGGTTCTTTCTCACTTTCCCTCTCTCCCTATATCTGTCTGTCTCTGCAGAGCACATGTGCCCTATAGCAAAATAAATAAATAAATAAATAAAATAAATAAAAATAAAAAATTAAAAAAATCATCTGTTTACTTTTTCTTAGCTTTCTTTTTTTCTTTTTCTTTCTTTTTTCTTTTTTTGAATAGTATTAGTTAAAAATCATTATTTAGGGGGCCAGCAGGTGGCATGGTGGTTAAGGGGCTGGACACTTCCACATGGCCAACTGTGGTTCAAGTCCCAAGCCATGGTAGCTTGCTTTCTTACTTTCCCTCTCTTTCTGTGTCTATCTCTGGTCAAATTAAAATAAATGCATCGGGACCAGCAGATGGTGTAATGGCTCCATCTCTGGACTCCCATGTAGTCAACTGCAGTTCAAGTCTTGGAGCTGGTGGCTTAAACTCATACTGGGCATGTGTGCATGCGTGCCCAAGATCCCGAGAGGAGAATGGAGGAGAAGGGATTGTGGTGTTGATTTCTCGCTTTCTGTCTCTCTGTTTGTCTTTTTGGCAAGTGCACACGCCCTATGGCATAAACCTCTCAAATAAATAAATAAATAAAATGTATGAGTAAATAAAATGATTATTTAATTTTATTTGTTATTTTTAAATTTGCTATAGGGTACATGTGCTCATTAGAGAGAGTGGGAAAGTAAGAAAGCAAGCCGCCAAGTCTGGGACCTGAACTACACAGTCAGCCATTTGGGAGTCCAGCACATCAACCACCATGCTACCTGCTGGTCCTATTATTTTTTAACTTGCTATAGGATACATGTGCTAGAGAGAGAGAGAGAGAGAGAGAATGAGAAAGCAAGCTGCCAGGTCTGGGACTTGAACTATGGTCAGCCATATTAAAGTCAAGCATCTTAACCACCATACCATCTGCTGGTTTCTTCCTTCCTTCCTTCCTTTCTTTCTCTCTCTTTTTTTCTTTCTTTATTTTCCTCTTTCTTTCTTTCTCTTTCTTCCTTCCTTTCCTCTTTTTCTTTCTTTCTTTTTCTTTCTTTTTTTTTTTTTTAATTGCTGGGAGCATGTGTTCTCATACACAAGAGAGAGAAAGCACTCCAATGAAGCGAGGTCATACCTCAATCCCTCTTCCTCTATTTCTCTGACCTGTCAGAATTCTAGGAGGTTTTTCAAGCCACAAGGGCTGAATGTGAACCACAGTTGGCCAGTGGGATCCAGCTGCAGTGCGCAGTGTGTAACAGCTGTGCCACAGGGCCAGCCCCTAATCCATTCATACGATAAGTACACATGCCACCCTTTTAGGTTACTATTCATATGAGCAATATTAAATTGGCTAGTAATCTTATCCTCCCTTGCACTTAACCTACACTCCTAATTCATTCTCACACGGCCACCAGAGCATATTCTCACCCACTCTCCTTGTTTCTCCTCACTGAGAGTAACGCTGTATTACAGGATTCCCAAGAGACCTAGAGAAATCAGCAAGCACATATTAATGGCTTATTGCTATTGTTCTTTTTATTATTATTAAGACATAACTTATTATTATTATTAAGACATAACTTTTTTAAAAAAATAATAATAATTTTTTATTTAGGAGAGATTTTTTGCTATAGGGCATGTGTGCTCACTGGAGAGACAGAAAGCAAGAAATCACCCCCGAGGGGATGGCCACACCACAATACCTTCTCCTCCAGTCTCCTCTCGGGATTTTGGACATGTACACACACACGTCTAGAGTGAGTTTTAAGCTGCCAGGTCCGGGACTCGAGCTGTCGTGTTGACCACGTGGGAGATGTAGCCATTTCGCCATCTGCTGGTCCTTATTTTATTTATTATTATTACTTTTTAATTTGCTATAGGGCATGTGTGCTCACTAGAGAGAGACAGAAAGAGAGACAGAGAGAGAGAGAGGGAAAATGAGAAATCAAGCCACCACCTTTGGGACTCAAACCACGGTACACCATGTGAGAGTGCAGTGCCCTAACCAGTTCCCTGCTGGCCCTACTATTGTATTTTAAAAAATATTTTAAAAATTTTATTGTATTTATCATTATTATTATTATTTTTTTAATTTGCTACAGGGCCTGTGTGCTCATCAGAGAGCAAGAGGAAGAGAAGGAATGTGAGAAAGCAAGCTATCAGGTGGGAACTAGAACCATGGTTGGTTCCAGTGAGAGTCCAGTACCTCAACCACCACACCACCTGCTGCCCCCAAATACTGTATTTCAACACACGATAAAATAAGCGTATCTATCCCCAGACTTTATGGCCACACTGCATATTGTCAAAGAACTTGGCACCACATGCTGCACTGCTTCCGTTAGAATCACCCTTTATTCTTCACTGTAAATACAATCAGTTTAACCACCATCACCAGTGAGAGATACTGGTGTCTCTTCTGTCATCTTGGTTGTCTAAAGCTTATTCTCTAGACTGTCGGAGAAAATATTCTTCTGTGGTATCTGGACTTGGGGGCGATGTTACAACATCTCCAACAGAGGGAGCCTTCACCTCAGCAAAGACATCCGGATTGGCTCTGCGATCCAAAGCACTTTGAAACCATTGCTTTCAGATCGCAGCTGTGCGTCTCGTCAGGGCTTGCTGTGTCCAGGGCTGTGTTTTAGGGTGCTGTAAGGAAACCTACAAAAGCCAGAGGGTTTGCACATACAAACTTGGGTCAGTAGTTTGGAGAAGATCTCACTATCCCAGAAAGAGGCAAAAGCCAGGTCTACAGTCCGATCCCATCACCACTCCTCCCAGTTAGGAGCTGCAGGTGTGGAGCCACCCTGTGAGCTGATAGGGTGGCCAAAGACAGGCCCAGCTCTGTAAGAGAAGAGACAGATGCACGAGGTCTTTACTTACAGGGATTACTACTCATTTTTCTGATTTAAAAAATTGCTGTAAGAACCAGGTGGTGGTGGTTATGCAACTAGATCCACAAGGGTAAGGACCTGGGTTCCCATCCAGGGACCTCCCTAAGCATATTTTTTTTTTTTTTTTTTTTGAAGACGATAAGTACACATGCCACCCTTTTAGGTTACTATTCATATGAGCAATATTAAATTGGCTAGTAATCTTATCCTCCCTTGCACTTAACCTACACTCCTAATTCATTCTCACACGGCCACCAGAGCATATTCTCACCCACTCTCCTTGTTTCTCCTCACTGAGAGTAACGCTGTATTACAGGATTCCCAAGAGACCTAGAGAAATCAGCAAGCACATATTAATGGCTTATTGCTATTGTTCTTTTTATTATTATTAAGACATAACTTATTATTATTATTAAGACATAACTTTTTTAAAAAAATAATAATAATTTTTTATTTAGGAGAGATTTTTTGCTATAGGGCATGTGTGCTCACTGGAGAGACAGAAAGCAAGAAATCACCCCCGAGGGGATGGCCACACCACAATACCTTCTCCTCCAGTCTCCTCTCGGGATTTTGGACATGTACACACACACGTCTAGAGTGAGTTTTAAGCTGCCAGGTCCGGGACTCGAGCTGTCGTGTTGACCACGTGGGAGATGTAGCCATTTCGCCATCTGCTGGTCCTTATTTTATTTATTATTATTACTTTTTAATTTGCTATAGGGCATGTGTGCTCACTAGAGAGAGACAGAAAGAGAGACAGAGAGAGAGAGAGGGAAAATGAGAAATCAAGCCACCACCTTTGGGACTCAAACCACGGTACACCATGTGAGAGTGCAGTGCCCTAACCAGTTCCCTGCTGGCCCTACTATTGTATTTTAAAAAATATTTTAAAAATTTTATTGTATTTATCATTATTATTATTATTTTTTTAATTTGCTACAGGGCCTGTGTGCTCATCAGAGAGCAAGAGGAAGAGAAGGAATGTGAGAAAGCAAGCTATCAGGTGGGAACTAGAACCATGGTTGGTTCCAGTGAGAGTCCAGTACCTCAACCACCACACCACCTGCTGCCCCCAAATACTGTATTTCAACACACGATAAAATAAGCGTATCTATCCCCAGACTTTATGGCCACACTGCATATTGTCAAAGAACTTGGCACCACATGCTGCACTGCTTCCGTTAGAATCACCCTTTATTCTTCACTGTAAATACAATCAGTTTAACCACCATCACCAGTGAGAGATACTGGTGTCTCTTCTGTCATCTTGGTTGTCTAAAGCTTATTCTCTAGACTGTCGGAGAAAATATTCTTCTGTGGTATCTGGACTTGGGGGCGATGTTACAACATCTCCAACAGAGGGAGCCTTCACCTCAGCAAAGACATCCGGATTGGCTCTGCGATCCAAAGCACTTTGAAACCATTGCTTTCAGATCGCAGCTGTGCGTCTCGTCAGGGCTTGCTGTGTCCAGGGCTGTGTTTTAGGGTGCTGTAAGGAAACCTACAAAAGCCAGAGGGTTTGCACATACAAACTTGGGTCAGTAGTTTGGAGAAGATCTCACTATCCCAGAAAGAGGCAAAAGCCAGGTCTACAGTCCGATCCCATCACCACTCCTCCCAGTTAGGAGCTGCAGGTGTGGAGCCACCCTGTGAGCTGATAGGGTGGCCAAAGACAGGCCCAGCTCTGTAAGAGAAGAGACAGATGCACGAGGTCTTTACTTACAGGGATTACTACTCATTTTTCTGATTTAAAAAATTGCTGTAAGAACCAGGTGGTGGTGGTTATGCAACTAGATCCACAAGGGTAAGGACCTGGGTTCCCATCCAGGGACCTCCCTAAGCATATTTTTTTTTTTTTTTTTAGAGATTTTTGCTATAGGGCACGAGTGCTAACCGAGGAGACAGAGAAACGTAAAGTACAAACTCATCCCTCAGGGGCAATGGCCATGCCGCAATCCTTTCTCCATTCTCTTCTCGAGATTTTGGGCACGCATGCACATGTGTCTGGCTTGAGTGTTAAGCCACCAGTTCTAGGACTCGAACCATGGTCCACTACATGGGAGTCCAGAGATATAACCATTACGCCATCTGCTGGTCCCCACAATGTAACTTTTTAAGGAAAAGTTACTGTGAATCTTTTTTTTTTTTTTAATTATTTTTTATTTAACCTTATTTATTTATTTTAATTTGACCAGAGAGTGACTGCAGTCAGCCATGTGGGAGTTCAGTGCGCTTAACCGCTATGCTACCTGCCAGCCCCACTGTGAATAATCTTTTTTATGTTTTTGTTTGTTTTGGTGAGGGTGTCGTCTTTTTTTTTTTTTTTGCTTTTGCTAAAGGGTGCATGTGGTCACAAGAGAGGAGAAAGAGACAGTGAGAAGGAAAGCAAGAAATCACCACCCAGGAGGGGCAGTCATGCTACAGTCCCTTCTCTGTTCACCTGGGATTTTAGGCAAGCATGTCCATGTGCCCGGTGTGATTCTCAAGCTGCCAGATCCAGGACTTAAACCACGGTCAGTCAGGCCCGGCACCTTAGCCACTGCGCCACCTGCTGGCCTTACTGTGAGTCTCTTTAAAATCTGGGGATGGGTATGGAGAAAAGCAAGAGACCTGGAGAGCTAATCAATCCAGCAAGGTCTCAAGATGTGCCAGGGCACCTTCACACATAGCTGGGGGGGGGTCACCTTCATGGAAAACAACTGGGAAACAGTCATCAAAATACACATACCCTTTGCCTTCACGGTTTCACTTCTGGAAACTGATGCTACAGATATAGTCAAACACAAGCTAATGGCACGTAAACAGTTTCTCGTTGCCATATTGTTCTTTTTTTTTTTTTAAGAATTATTTCTTTTGGGGACCAGCAGTTAGTGTAATGGCTATGTCGCTGGACTCCCACGTCGTC
>NW_006199468.1:183026-200755 GCF_000334495.1 Tupaia belangeri chinensis
CAGAGAGAGACAGATAGAGAGAGAGAGGGAAAGTGAGAAAGTAAGCCACCAAGTTCAGGACTCAAACCATGGTCAGCCACGTGAGAGTGTCCAATGCCACCTGCCACCTGCTGGCCCTCCCATGTTGTTCTAACAAGCTGGAAATCAATGCAAATGCATAACCAGAGAAAACACAAATTCATAATACATCACTAGTGTAAAACTATGCAGCTATGTAAATGTATGGAAGCTCTATTTACTTTTTTCTCTTTAATTTGCCAGAGGGTGCAAGCACTCGCCAGAGACGGACATACAAAGAGGAATAAGGAAAGTGAGAAAGCACCACCCATGGGTGACAGCCATACCACAATCCCTTCTCCATTTCTCTTTTTGGGATTTTGAGCACGCTCACCCCTGCACCTGGTGTTTCTTACACCACTGGATCTGGGACTCGAATCATGCTCTCGGCCATGTGGAATCTGCCCCCCGCCCCCCACCATTCTACCAGTTGGCTCTCTAGTATCCTTTGAGGCCCAAACAACACTTCCTACCTGAGGAATCTGTTAAGTACTCCTATAACTTTATAAGAAATTACTCCCTCTTCTTTTTTTTTTTTTTTTTTTTTTTGGAGAGATTTTCGCTATAGGGTGCGTGCGCTCACCAGACAGACAGAGAGACAGAGAGACAGAAAGTGAGAAATCACCCCCTGGGGGGATGGTCACGCCGCAATCCCTTCTCCTACATTCTCCTCTTGGGATCTTGGGCATGCACACACATGTGCCCGGCATGAGTTTAAGCCACAAGGTCCAGGACTTGAACCGTGGTTGACTACATACGAGTCCAGCCATTTCACCAACTGCTGGTCTCAGGGTGCATGCTCTTGCCAGAGACAGAGAGAGATAGTGGTAGAGAAAGCCAGAAATCCCCTGGAGGGGGTTATGGTCACACCACAATCCCCTCTCTTCCATTCTCCTCAGGATTTGGGGCATGCATGCAGAAGCACCTGGTATGATTTTTCAAGCCACCATGTCCAAGACTCAAACTGTGGTTGGCCATGTGGGAATCCAGTGTCTTAACCACCATGCCACCTGCCAGCCCCTGGACAACTTCTTTCTTAATTTTATTCCCCTTTCATCTTGATATCTTATATGAGGAGTCTTCAAAAAATCCCATGGAAAATGTGCATTATGAAAAACCCTGGGCCAGCCAGTGGTGTGTGGTTAAGATTGCTGGATCCCACACTGCCAATTGTGCAGTTTGAGTCCCGAACCTGGCAGCTTGCCTGTGCATGCCCAAAATCCACAGAAGAAAAAGGATTGCGGTGTGGCCAGCTCCCCTGAGGAAGGTGCTTTCTCAATTTCCATCTCTCCCTCCTTCTTTGTTTCTCTCCAACAAGGGCATGCACCCTATAGCAAATTATCAAAAAGAAAAGAAAAATCCTTGCAGGGATTTTAGAAAAAAATGCACCAAGATAAACTTGTACGTTAATTCTAACTTTCACAAAGCTTTTTGAAGCCCCCTAGTATTGAACAGACTTTACAATCCACAAAGCACAGTTCCACTTTCTCATGAACTCTCCCAACAACCAACAGATGGGTACTGTACCGTTTCAGATGGCTCAGAGGGGTTGTCTAGTCCCACAAGTCTGCCTTCTGTCCTGGCATCACCACTCCAGCCTCGGCACCTGGTGCTTTCCTGGCTCTGTCTCTCATCAGTCCTTCCCGCTTCTGTGCACTCGCTCCTGACTCTACCTCTTCCCAGCCAACATGAAGCTCCTGTGTTCTCAGGCTCCATGATTCTAGTGTGGTGGAGCAGATGGGAGTCATTTAAGGGCCAAGAACAAGCAATATTTTTCCACCTGGAGACAGACTTGAGCCAGTCACTTAAAAAAAAAAAAGAATTATTTATTTAATCTTATTACTATTCTATTTGCTATAGGACACATCAACTCATGAGAGGGACAGAGACAGAGAAAAAAAAGGAAGTGGGGAAGCAAGCCATCAAGTCCGACACTCGAACCACAGTTGGCCATGTGCGAGTCCAGTGCCCCCATCACCATGCCACCTCTGGCCCTGTGCAAGTCATCTTTTAAACATTGTTCCTTCACTATTCTTGAGAAAATAGTCGTGGGCCTTGTAAACAAGATCTCAGTGGTGCTGTGACCTTCTCCAGATGCTTTATTCACTTTGTTTCACTTCCCCTGTAAGGGCAGGCTCTAGTGTCTCCACAACCCAGTCAACAGAAACTGTGTGAAGCCAGGTGCTTAACGGTCAGAGAGCTTCTACATCCCCTGCTGACCGGGACCTCGATGTTCAGTATCTGGGTGATGACATACCACACTGCCCAACGAACACACCAAGGAACGCAGCTCTTAGGGTTCCGTGGTTTATGAAGTGGTTAAAGACCCTGGGCAAAGACAACAGTCCTTTTTTTAAAAAAAAAAAAAAAAATTATTTTATTGAGCTTTGTTTATTTAATTAATTAATTTTTATTTAAATTTGACCAGAGTGAAAGTGAGCTACTGGGTCCGGGACTCGAACTTCAGTCAGCTATGAGGGAGTCCAGGACCCTTAACCATCACACCACCTGCTGGCCCCAAAACCTGCAAGTTCTTAAACAGAGAAGTCATGCTAGGAAGGAAAAAATAGAGAGAGAGAGAGAGAGAGAGAGAGAGAGGGTTGCTACTCACCTAGCTTTCTCGTGTTTACTTAGTCCCTTCCCCCTCTAAAATGAAAAGGATCCAGAGCTTCAGAGAGAAAGGAGGGGCAGTGTGAGCCAGGGAAGTGAGTAACTGGTAGAAGAGAAACACAGCCTTCCCTGGTTGGGAGGTCATGTGGAAGGGCTGCCTTCTGCAGTTGCCAGGCAACAAGTGTCAACAGCACAGGATCATGGCCACTAACTACAGTGCCAACCAGGTACGTTTTCTTTCTCCACGACTTTCACATTACATTTCCCCTTCCAGATTCTATCTTTAGATTGACTTCTCCCGTAGGATTCTGATCTGCGAGCAGATAGCTGAGAGAGGGATGATACAGGACAAGGGGACTTCAAAAATTTCATGGAAAAAGAGTAGAGTATGGGTTTGCTTTGGTACAAGAAATATTGAGAGATCCACATGTAGTTTTTTCATAATATACATCTTCCATGGGCATTTAAAATTATTTATTCATTTAATTCCATTTGTTATTATTTCTTTTCTTTTCTTTTTTTTGGAGAGGTTTTTGCTATAGGGCGCGTGTGCTCGCCAGACAGAGAGAGAGAGATAGAGAGACAGAAAGCGAGAAATCACCCCCCCCGGGGGGATGGCCACGCCGCAATCCCTTCTCCTCCCTTCTCCTCTCGGGATCTTGGGCACGCACGCACACGCGCCCGGCGTGAGTTTTAAGCCACCGGGTCCGGGACACGAGCCGTGGTCGACTACGTGGGAGTCCAGTGACATGGCCATTACGCTAACTGCTGGTTCCCTTGTTATTATTTCTTTTTAATTTGACCAGAGCGAGACACAGAGAGAGAAAGGGAAAGCAAGAAAGTAAGCCGCCAGGTCCAGGACTTGAACCAGTTGGCCACGTGGTAACCCAGCACCTTTAACCACTATACCACCGGCTGTCCCTTCCATGAACATTTTTAAGATCCCTTGTATTTCATCTCCTAGAGAAGAGAGGGCTCAGGGAAAAATAAAATGTACCTCTAGGTTACATTTGTAGGGTAAAAAACCTCAGGTCAGCAATTTATTAGGCTGTCCTGGAAAGTCATGACATATTTTAGTCCTTTTCTGTCCAAAAATGTGTGATGACTTCCCTGATGATCCAATATTTTCTGTAATGGGCCAGAGAATAAATATTTCAGTTCTGCAGGCCAGTGGCAAATAGAAAAGGGATTATGGCATGGCCTATCTACTCCAACCCCAGGCCCTTGGGAGACACTTTCTCTACATCTCTTTCTTTCTCCATTGAGCAAATTAAAAGACAATAGGGACCAGCAGATGATATAAAGTTATGTCACTGGACTCCCATGTAGTTGACCATGGTTCGAGTATCAGACCCAGTAGCTTAAAACTCATGCTGGACACGTGTGCGCGTGCCCAAAATCCCAAGAGGAGAATGGAGAAGGGAATGCAGCATGGCCATCCCCGCAGGGGGTAATTTCTCACTTTCAGTCTCTTTGTCTCTGTCTCTTCAGCAAGTGCACACTATAGAAAAAATCTCTCTTAAAAAAAAAAAAAAGTTTGGCAGTGGGGGGGGGGGGGTAAGAGCACTGGATTCCTACATGGTCAACTGCAGTTCAAGTCCCAGACCTGGTGGCTTGCTTTCTCGCTTTCCCCCTTTCTCTCTCTGTCCTTCTCTGATCAAACTTAAATAAATAAATATTAAATAAAATAATTCTTTTTAAAAAAGACAAAAATATGGGACTAGCAGTTGGTGTAATGGCCATATTGCTGGACTTCCATTTAGTTGGCCGCAGTTCAAGTCCCGGACCCGATGGGTTAAACTCGTGCGTGTGTGCCCAAGATCCCGAGAGAAGACTGGAGAAGGGATTGCAGTGTAGCCATCCGTCTCTGTCTTTGTGGCAAGCACACACACCCTGTAGCAAAAACAATTCTAAATTTAAAAAAAATGTAGGAACTTAGATAATGAATAAAAACACTGGGCCTGGCAGGTGGTGTGGTGGTTAAGGGCACTGGACTCCCATACAGTCAACTATGGTTCAAGTTCTATACCTGGTAGCTTGCTTTCTCACTTGCCCTCTCTCCCACTGTTACTCTCTGGTCTAAATAAATAAATAAAGTTAAATAAAAGATAATTCCAAAAAAGAAAACACTTTCTCATAAAACTTTTGACAAATTTAAAAATCCTATATCTGAGTGGTTTTCTGTAATACTAATAAACACAGTGGAATTTTTTTTGGGGGGTGAGAAAATATTTTGCTTAATTGGGATTCAATTAGCATTTCCTTTTAACAAATCCACAACAAATGTTCATCGATAAAACCTGTTCTTAGATCTTGGGCTATTCAAAAACAATATGAATTTGGCCCAGGGCATAGTTTGCCAATCCTGGTCTACATTGGTGCTGTTCAGTAAAAGGAGTATGAGCCACAAATGTAATTTAAAAAAAAAAGATCTAATTTTAATATTGTAATTACTTAATTTGCTATAGAGCATGTGTGCTTACCAGAGAGAAAAAGAGAAAGCAAACTGCCAGGTCCAGGACTCGACCAGGTCTCACGTGGGAGTCCAGTGCCTTAACTACCATGCCACCTACTGGCTCCCAAAATTCTTAAATTTTTTAGTAGCCACATTAAAAAAATTGGGGACCAGCAGATGGCATAATGGTTATATCACTGGACTGCCATGTAGTAGGCTGTATTCAAGTCTCAGACTCAGCAGCTTACAACTCACTCCAGGCGTGTATGCGTGTGTGCCCCGAATCTGAGAAGACAATGGAGGAGAAGGGATCGCAACGTGGTGATTTCTTGTTTTCTGTCAATGTCTCTCCAGCAAGTCCACAAGCCCTATAGCAAAAATCTCCCTAAAAAAAAATTAAAAAACTTAACTAGAATGTGCACTTGCCAGAGAGAAAGAGGAGAGAAGAAAGTAGCCCCCATGGAACAGGTCATGCTGCAATCCCTTCTTCTCCAGCTTTCTTCAGGATTTTGGGCACGTACACACATGTACCCAGCGTGTTTCTCAAGACACCAGGTCCAGGATTCAAATTACGTGGTTGGCCAATGTGGGATATGTCTGCCTTAAATACTATTAATTAAATAATGTGAGTAAATCAGATATATTTATCCCAATAAATCTAGAATATTATTTCAATATTTAATCAGTATTTTAGAAATCATAATCATATATTTTACATATTTTTTTGGTACTAAGTCTTCGAAATTCAAGGTATTTCATACTTATAAAGTGCCTCAATTTGAGCTAGTCCCATTTCAAGTGCTTTTTGCAGCTATGCGTGGCTACCAGCTCCCTGGTGACAACACACATCTAGACCACACCCACAAACCCCTCCCTGGTTAGAGGGAGCTCAAGTGCCCAGGGTATTCAGGCCTCTGGTCTCCAAGAAGGAAGGTGCTAGTCTCTATGTCCTGGGCATGGGGCCTCTGTTCCTGAGTCTTGCCTTCTCTCCACAGTACGAGAAAGCTTTCTCACCCAAGTATCTGCGGAACTGGTCTCCCGCCAAGCCCACGAAAGAGGTAAGCCAGGTTTGGCACATCCACAAGGCGTTCCTGGTCCTTCACATCATGGTGTGAATCCCCGTCTCCTGACTCCTCTCAGCCTTCTCTGAACTCCCTTTTCCTCCTCTCCTTACATCCTTAACTCTTCAGGTGCTTCCTCCCTCTGTCACTCACAAGCACTTCTCTTCCACCTCCGCAGAGGATCCCTTCCCATGAAGGCTACACTCAGATTATTGCCAATGACCGTGGTCACCTGTTGCCTTCAGTGCCCCGCTCCAAGGTGAGACACCCGCCTCCATTCCTGGTGAGAAAGGTAAAGAACTGAGCCACAGAACTGGGAGACTGCAACTCCCACAGCCACTATCTGGAACTTCAAAGTCAACCTTTCCTATTATAATGCGAGTGCCCCTGAACTGCAGCTTACTCGACAGGGCAGAGTGTTGTTTAGCACCCAGAAGTCCTGAAACTAACGAACAGGTGATATAACTGAACGCTTCTGGGTGGCATTTATGTGGTGGGTATGCCTTTGCCTCACTTAGCCTAAAGATGCAGAGTTTAAGCTGCCACAGATGAAAAAAACCCTGTGTGGGAGGGGAAAAGGGCCGAGGGAGGGCTGGGGTCTGATGCCTTTGGAACCATGACTTCCCAAAGCTAAAGAATGGAAATAGGCAAACAGAGCTCCTGCCTTCCCGGGAGTGAGACCTATTGAAGAATCTTTTCCTTCTAGGCAAATCCTTGGGGTTCCTTCATGGGTACCTGGCAAATGCCTTTGAGGATACCCCCTGCCCGGGTGACCCTGACCTCCCGTACAGCTGCTGGTGCCGCCTCCCTCACCAAGTGGATACAGAAAAACCCCGATTTACTCAAGGCCTCCAATGGGCTGCGGCCTGAAATCTTAGGCAAGGTATCTGTCCTCTCCATTGCACCCCAAACCCTAATGTCTCCATTTCTTTACAACCTCAGAAAAAAAAAACAAAACACAAAAACACAAACAAAAAAACCTGTTGTTACACCAACTCTATGCCAGCAGGAGGAACCTCAGACCCATTGTCTTCTCTTTGTCACCACCTCTGAGACCTGAAGGGCTGAGCTAAGGGTATCTTACCTATTCAGTAGAAAATGACCTAATCTCGAAACCAGCAGAGGGCATGATGCTTACATCGCTGGGCTCCCATATGGTCAATAGCAGTTCAAGACCTGGACCCAGCAGTTTAACACGCCAGGCGCGTATGTGTGCGTGCCCAAAATCCCAAGAGGAGAATGGAGAAGAGATTGAGGTGTGGCCATCCTCCCTGGGGAGGGGGGTGGATTTCTCACTTTGTCTCTCTGGTAAGGGCAAAAATCTCTTAAAAAGAAAAAAAAAAAAAAAGACCTAATCTCAAGAACAAGTTAGGCAAACCAACTCTTACTTGAAACTAGATCTTTTGCCCACAGTATGGAGAGGATGGGAGTTAGCATTTAGGGGAGCTGGGGATGAAGTGGGCCTGACCAGAAGCACGACTGTCTCTTCCACCCTACCCGACAGCCCCATGATCCTACCTGTCAGCAGAAACTCGGGAGGAAGTCTACCACGAAGACTGTACAACAAGCATCAAGTCCGACCATTATTCCAAGTCCCCCAGCTGCCAACCTCAATTCTCCAGATCAACTCCAAAGCCCACACCCCTCTGCAGGTCACACTCCAGGTCCCCAAAGCCCAGTCAACTGTCCTAAGACCCCACTGGGAAGCCCATGTGTGTCAGAACACGGGCAGGGTCATAATGTGTCTGAGGTCCAGAAAGGCAAACCCGCAACTTCAGAAGGGGCCCAGGCACCACACAGAGAAAACCTACCTAGAGATTGAGTGAAGTAAGGCCCCGCCCCCCTGGCATCCCCTGTTGGGAATACGGAACAGGGAAATTGTGGGGTTGTGACTAAAGGCAAATTTGAAAAATAAACATTGTTTTTGAATCTTTTACTGATCTCTTATCCCAATGGTTGCCTTATTATTTATTTGAGAGCTTTTTAGCTATAGGGCATGTGTGCTCACCAGAAAAACAGAAAGTGAGAAATCGTCCCCTCAGGGGTGATGGCCACACCACAATCCCTTTTCCTCCATTCTCCTCTCGAGATTTTGGGCACGCATGCACACGCGTCTGGCTGGGTCCAAGACACTACGGTAGGCTATGTGGGAGTCCAGGGATGTACACCATCTGCTGGTCCCATCTGCTCCTTATAATCCATAACTAGGAAGGCTGAAGGAAGTAGAGCAGGGAAAAGAACTTGACAGTGGTTTGGGGTAGAATGTATTTCTACAGTTATACTCTAGAAATGACCAAGAAAAAGCTGGTCTTAATCATAGCAGAGGGCAGAACTTCCAAGAACCAGCCCTTTACTCTTACCCTTCTTTTCCTTTTTTTTTTTTTTAGGTTTTTGCAGTAGGGCACATGCACTTGCCAGAGAAACAAGAGTGAGAGATCACCCCCAAGGGAGGATGGCCTTGCCACAATCCCTTCTCCTTCATTCTCCTCTCAGGATTTTGGGCACACACACACATGCACCCAGAGTGTTTCAAGACTCTGGGTCCAGGACTTGAACAATGGTTGGTCATGTGGGAGTCCAGTCCCTTAATCTTCACATCACCTGCTGGCTCCTACCCCACATTTTTCATCCTGAACATGTAGAACTAATGACTTCAAAAATCAGAACTGTTGTGACCAGCGGATGGCATAATGGTTACATCACCGGTAACCACGTAGTCGACCGTGGTTCGAGTCCCAGACCCAGTGGCTTGAAACTCACACTGAGCGCCCATGTATGTGTGCCCAAGATCCCAGAGGAGAATGGAAGAGAAGGGATTACAGTATGGTCATCCTCCCAGGGGATAATTTCTCACTTTCTCCTGTCTCTCCAGTGAGCCCATGTGCCCTATAGCAAAAATCTCTCTTAAAAATAAACAAACACATGGGGACCAGCAGTTAGCATAATGGCTATGTCACTGGACTCCCATGTAGTTGACCGCGGTTTGCGTCCCGGACCCGGTGACTTAAAACTCACGCTGGGCGTGTGTGTGTGTGTGTGTGTGTGTGTGCCCAAGATCCCGAGAGTCGAGTGGAGAAGGGACTGCGGCCGTGGCCATCCCCCCTGGGGGGTGATTTCTCACTTTCTATCCCTCTGTCTCTGTTTTTCTGGTGAGCGTACGCACCCTATTGCAAAAATCTCTCAAAAAAAAAAAAAAAAAAAAAGTTTGAAGTGAAGATATGTAGGCAACTACAAAGAATGAAAATGAGAAGGTGAGTAGAAACTGAGAGCAGGATAACATACATGATGTTCTGCCACCACCCCACACTCCTTCCCAATCAGTCTCCTGAATGCTGAGAAGCCGCAGTCCCCCATCCATTTTCCGGCCTCCCACACCTGTTTATCACTGACCCCATTCTGCATCTTCCTGGCGCTGGCTGTTAAAATATGATGTCCTTGCCAAACTTTTCCTAGTCCCAGTGCCAAAGTGTTCCCTCGGGAACAGCTGTTCCTCACTCCAAGGGCAAAGTAGCAGACAGGTGGTTTAAGCTGAAGGAAGGCTACAAGGACTTTCTAGGGCCAGTCTAACAAAAAGGGAGACATGATCATGACTTAGGGCCGAAGGCTAGTGGGATCTGTGCTGAACACTACTGAGGTAGCAGGTCCTACTCTGCTGGCTTAAGTAAGGTCGGCCTGTCCAACTGACACCAGCTAGTCACTGCCGCTTCTCTTCAACCCATGGCGTTAAGTAGCTGGTCAACAACTCAGCGTGACAGACAAGACAGACCTCTTACCTCAGAGATCCAAAGACTATCAAAACAGCATTCCCACCAAGGGATTTAGTGACCCAGAGCCCATGTGAATTATAAAAGCAGCAAGTTCTCATGAAATTTTATAGTTTTGCCAGGTTTTCAATCATCTTTTATTTCTTCCATGAGACAGAAAGACAGACACCTTCAACCTGGTCTGCATGCAGTGATCCACCCCAAGCCTTAGCTAGCCCAGATTATGGGCACAAACAAGCCCAATATGCTTCAGGGTTCTTGGATGCAAACCCAGAGCCTTCCTCACGTGGGGCCAGTAGTGTTACCACTGTGTGGACCACCACTGGGCCAAGACAACTCCTCCCTTTTACATCTCTGCTCTCCTTTCTTTCCTAAATCCACCTCCTTAGGTATATGCATCCCTCACTGGATCATAATTTGCTAAACCATATAAAGAGGCTTAGAATTAGTCCTCGGTGGAATTCCGGAGCCCATAACTGTCTAAAAGCTCTCAACATATTCCTTCCTCTTTCTCCTCTGATATTTGCATCTCTGGCCACTTGCATTTGATTCCCTGAAAACTTCTCTCTAGTGGTCAGTTGTAGGACAAACTGTTTCCCTGGGAAAGGTCAGATTGGGGGATGTAAATGCCTGAGACCCGAGGCAGGGGGAGGAAACTGGCTTCTTCCCAATAGCATTCTCTTGCTTTCTCTAGATTTCAAGGAGACACAAAGATAAAATGAGTATTTTAATTCAGTTTCAGAAATGGTACATGAACTTGGATTAGAAAACAAGACATTAAGATTTGTTTTCCCAGAAATGCAGGAAAAATAACACTTCACATATTCAATGATTATTTTCTGGATCTTCCTCTTGTGTCAAAAGCTAGATAGCTCCTCACCAAAGCACCTGCTCCAAGAACTGACTCACCCTCTTTATCTCCCTCTAGCTGGAACAGGCTAATTCCCTCCACCCCCAACTCTCCTTTTACAGTCACACTGTGTGGGTGCTAAAGGCCCTGGGCACTGACCAATGAACAGAACTGTCCTTTAAGTCAGCAACCCACAGGCAGTGGCACCCAGATCCTCACCCCCAGTCCCCAGGGCAGAGGCCACAGAGCTGGCATTGTTTCCACTGTCTCAGGAAGGAGCCAAAAGCTGACTCTCAGCACAAATCAAGGCCCAATATGGAGAGAGAATAAGGGCTCCCAAGCCCAGAGTAGGCTGCAAGCTGTGGGCAGGAAAAGGGAGGTTTTTTTGCAGCCACCTCATCTTTAGAAACAAGGGGAAATTTGGATCCTCTTCTATTATGGCAGTTCTGCAGGGTACTCTATACCTACTGAGCTCCAGGGGGACTGCAAGCCTAAAAGGATCTAGACAATCAAGAGAATTCTGCCCTGGCTGGAGAGGAGCATGACAAACAGGAAGGTGGGTCAATGCAATAATTTGCAGACAGATGATGCTGGGAACTTCAGCTCTTCACATGGCTGCCAGCCCCACAGAGGATAACACAGTAAGAACCAAGACGACCACTCCAGACTGGTACAGCTGAGGAATCTTCAGGCCTTTTCCTAGGTCCCACATCTGCAGAAAAGAAAAAAAAAAAGAAATTTCAGTACCCTGGTCATTCCCACAGCTCTTTTTTCTTAGAAGAGAGTTCAACCTGGTAAAATAGGTACCTCCCCTCAGCATGATTCTGGAGAAAAGCACTAGTCTTGTGCCCCCCATTCACCCTTCTCAAAATCCACAATATGGCTGTACCTACCCCCTGTTATTTCAGTGACAGAAAATCCAGTCCTACTGTGTGGTGATAGCAGGGGGATGTTCTCTGGAATGCCACAGACTCAACATGGAACTTTTCTGACAATACACCGAGTTCAATGTTCTCCAAAGTTGTATTCTCCAAAAACTACCTCCTCAGTATGCTGGAAGGCATTATATGGGGGAAAGGTTCTAGAATGGATACATTTGGTAAACATTTTTTGAGAGGCTTTTGTTATAGGGCACAAAAGACAGAAAGACACAGAAAGTGAGAAATCACCCCCCAGGGGTGATGGCCACGCTGCAATCCCTTCTCCTCCATTCTCCTCTCAGGATCTTGGGCACGCACGCACATATGCCCGGTGTGAGTTTAAGCCGCTGGGTCGGGGACTTGAACCACGGTCGACTACGTGGGAGTCCAGTGACATAGCCTGTATGCCAACTGTTGGTCCCACATTTAGTAAACATTTAACTGTAAGGTTTCTTTTTCTTTGAGTGATTTTTTGCTATCAGGCCCATCTGCTTGCCAGAGAGACAGAAAGCGAGAAATCACTCCCCGGGGGGCTGGCCACACCACAATCTGTACTCCTCCATTCTCCTCTCTCAGGATTTTGGTTATGCACACACACATAGCTGGTGTGAGTTTGAAGCCGCCAAGTTCAGGACTTGAAAAACAGTTGACTACATGGGAGTCCAGCACTACATCATGTGTTGGTCCTATCTCTCTCAAAATATTTTACAGAACTTACCTATTTCAAACCTCAGTTGACTGTGTTACAGAAACCACAGACAAGGAAGGACTACTGCTATTAACTGTGGGGGTTATAATAGTGGGAGTTCACGAACCAGTGCCGCATTTACTACTGCTAATATGTGCGCCCTTCTATACTTTCTATCTTATTTAAATTTTTTTTTTTTTGGTAGCAACCCACAAAACTGATTTTCTACTCAATATGTCAAAATACACATTAAAAAAAATTAATCTGGCCCAGCTAGTGATGTGGTGGTTAAAGTAGCTAGATCCCACATGGCCAACTGTGCGGTTCAAGACCTGTACCTGGTGGTTTGACAAATAAACTGGGCGCATGTGCATTTGTGTCCGAAAACCTGAGAGGAGAAGGGATTGCTTCCTGGCTATGCCTCCTGAGGATGCTTTCCCACCTTCCCTCTCAGTTTCTCTGTCTCTCTCCAGAAAGCACAGGAATTCTGTAGTAAAATTAAAAAAAAAAAAAAAAAAAAAAAAAAAAGACTTCTGTGCCCTAGGGATATGAACATATTATACTCTAACCCATTAATAGAGTCCCTAGGGCAAAAGTCAAGTGTTTACTTACACTTTCCACACACATGGCTGCCTCAACACATGCATATACACATACACCCAGTCTGAACGTACAACTGACTAAATTAGGAGTTACTTCAGAGAAAAGCTGGTGATCCCAGGAAAAAAATCAAGATGAGAAGATGCCCCACCTCAACTCCCAAATACCTTCTAACTAGATCAGATTAGCAGTTAAGCAGATTCTACAAAGAGGTATTTGGCTTATACAGGCACAGGGTTTTACAAAAAGTCAAGCCCCACAGGCTGGTGGTAGCTCTAGGAAGGGTATGCTCTAGAACGCCACAGGCCCTGTGACTTCTTATTCTTACACACAAACCCCACTCTACTCTCCCAGGAGACCTTTGGACAAGGCAATTATCAAGCTCAGAGGCCAAACACTACCAACTGTCACAGGAAACAGATAAAATCCTGACCCACACAGAGCCAGTACTTACTAGAAGAAAAAATAAAAGCAGATTTAGGGGTTTAAGAAAAGCCTTTGGGCTCCTCACTTCTCTCAACAAAGAGATTACCATCACAGGCAGGAATCAGGGCAGAAAAGCCTGACAGTTCTGGGATTTGTGTAAAACCTCTTCCACTCCCTTGCCCCTCCCCCAGACACTGAGACAAAAGCAAATATATGGCAAGTCTCTGCCTGAGCCAGGATGGAACAGAGGAAGCTAATCAGCTGATTTTCTTTAGCAAGCTTTGTTCTGTGGAATAAGAAGTCATTAACGGAAAGGCGCTCTCTGCCCAACCCCCCCTTCAGGAAAGAAAGTGAAAAGTCATTTTAAATCAAACTGAACACTGCCCCAGGGAACAGTTGATAGATACACTTAATTTAATAGGTCATTTAGTCTTTCGCTTTTTGATTCCATTAAACTGTCTATTGGACCAGACTGAAACCCAGAAAGAGCTTATCTCTAAGGCTCTGATATGTAACTTATAAAAGGTCAAATTAAGGCAAAAACATCCCCCTGATAGTTGGCTCAGTTCCAAAGTAATGGAAAACCAAAAAGGATGGAATTCAGGGGGAATGAAGCAAGAATAAGGATAGGAAGATCAAAAAACATGAAATCTTGGGGCCAGCAGGTGGCATGGTAGTTAAGGTGCTAGACTCCCTCCCACATGGCTGACAACAGTTTGAGTCCTGAGCCTGGTGGCTTGCCTTCACACTCACTCACTCTCTCTCTCTCTGGTGATCACATGTGATCTGTAACAAATTAAAAAATAATAATGATAAATAAAATAGAATAAATCTAAAAAAAAATATATGAAATCTTAAAACACTAGAGGGACTGATCTCTGACCACATAGCAGGTTTGATTAAGGTTAAATTCTTTTATAAAGAGTAAAGAGACACCAATTTTGAACCAATCCCAACATCATGTAGGAGGCAATAGGAATAGTGTTTTGTTATTAAAATTTTGTCAGAAGAAATATGTGCTTGCTGGAAAGAGAAACAGAAGGAAAGTGAGAAAACACTCCCCCATGTGGAACTGTCATGCACGTGTATTTGGCATGTTCCTCAAGCCAACAGGTCTGGAACTCCAACTGCTCCATTGGCCATGTGGGATCCAGTCACCTTACCCACCAGGCCATGGGCTGACCCCAGAAACAGTTTTAAGTTCTTTAAAAGATTCCTAAATCTGAGGCCAGCAGGTGGCATGGTGGTTATGATGCTGGATATGGCCGACTGTGGTTCAAGTTCTGGACTTGGTGGCTTAAAACTCATGCAGGATGTGTGTGGGTGCATGCCCAAAATACCAGGAGGAGAACAGAGGAAAAGGGCATGGCCATCCCCACGGGGAAGTGATTTCCTACTTTTTTTTCTCCCTCGTTCTGTCTCCCTGATGAGTGCACACACTATAGCAAAAATCTTTCAAAACAGATTCCTACACCCAGGCCAGCAGATAGTGTGGAGGTTGAAGCAGCTAGACTCCTATAAGTCAACTGCATGGTTCAAGTCCTTCACATGGTGGCTTGAAAATCAATGGGCACGTGTATGTGCATGCCACAAATCCCAGGAGGAGACTGAAGGAGAAGGGACTGCAGTATGGGACATCTTCTCTGGGGGGTGATTTCTAATTTTCCCTCTCTCTGGTGAGTGCATGTGCTTATGACCAAAAAAAAAAAAAAAAAAAATCAAAACAAAGAACACACACACACTGGGGTGCTTGCCCTCCCAAACTCAAGAAGAGAATGGAGGAAAAGGAACTGTGGTGTGGCCATCCACCCCCCCCCGGGGGGGGAGTGGTTTCTCTCTCTCTCTCCAGTGAGCACACATACCCTATAACAATCTAAAAAAATAAAATAAAATCCATATATATTTATGTGTGTGTGTGTTTTTAAAGAATGATTTTATTTAACTTTATTTTTACATTTGACTAGAGAGGGACAAAGTAAGAGAGAGAGAGAAAGTAAGCTACCAGGTTTGGGACTCAAACCATGGTTGGCCATGTGGGATTCAGCACTCTTAACCACCACACCACCTGCCAGCCCCCTAATTCCAATATTAAAACCCAGGATCCTTGGCACCCAGTTTCTAATAAAATTGATCCCATTTTCTTCAATAGTTCAAAACAAACACAAAAAGTTATTTAACGTAACCTAATAACAAAACAATATATATAATACATTAAATATATTTGAATTCAGCTAGATTTGTCATTCTGGAATGACCGGAATGCTAAACTGAAAGTAGAAACCATGTTCATCTAGCTCATAATTTTTTTCTTGGAGAGGTTTTTGCTATAGCATGCATGTGCTCGCCTGAAAGACAGAGAGACAGAGACAAAAAGTGAGAAATCACCCCCAATCCCACGCCACAATCCCTTCTCCTCCATTCTCTTCTCAGGATCTTGGGCACACATGCAGATGTGCCCAGCGTGAGTTTAAGCCATCAGGTCTGGGACTTGAACCGTGGCTGACTACATGGGAGTCTAGCGACATAGCCACTATGCCAACTGCTGGTCCCTATCTAGCTCATAATTTAATCCCCAGCCTCTAGAACAGTGCCTGACACATAACAAGTACCAACTGATACTTACCTAATATACCTTCTATGCCAGACATATGACCTGGTCTCAAGGGTCTCTGTTACTAATATCCCCTGGGGCCAGCAAGTGGTTAAGGTGCTAGATTCCCACGTGGCCAACCATGGTTTAAGTGCCAGACCTGGTGGCTTAAAACTCACATTTGGCACATGTGCATGTGAGCCCAAAATCCTGAAAGGAGAATGGAAAAGGGATTGCAACGTGGCCATCACCCTTGGGGGCTGATTTATCTCTTTCTCGCTCCCTCTCTGGTGAGCACACCTACCCTACAGCAAAAATTCCTCAAAAACATGAATAATAATATCCCTCTTAAAACTGAAGAGTTCATGCCAAGACTGTGCAAGTATCTGCCCGGCCTATATCTCCTGCCCGGCTATACCAGGGAGGTCTTATTTGGCATTCCCCTAGGAAAGGTCCAGCATAACTAACCTTAGGAACAGCACTAAACCAGCAGTGAAGGAAAGGACACTCCCAGCTCCCCCATTCCCTTTACCCAGAAATGTGCAAAGCCACAATGGACTTACCAAGTGCCGAATCCCATTCCAAGTGTGGTACATGAGAGGGAAGACGAGTGCAAATTTAGCTGTGTAGATCAGTGCTGGGCCCAGATACAAGGACTTCACGAGTTCCAAATAAGACTCAAAGTTCCCAGGGAGCACCAGAGCCGACAAGCCAAAAAGAGAGACCCCTGAGGAGAAAACCAAGTAGCCTGTCATATCTGCCCAGCAGTTACAACTACTATGATCCATAACGCTAGGTTCTACAACAGCCCCAGGCATCCTATTCAATTCTTGAAATGATGAGATTTAAACTCACATTCAATGAAATGGAGACAGGCTATTTTGGAACTAATTGTAATGTAACTTTGCCATGTATTTTAGTACATTACTTTTCCTTTCTACACTCCTCTCTAAAAACCATACCTGCCGCCAGTGTAGAGGCCACCTTTTCACTGAATACATCATTGTCTCAGTAAGAAAAAGTAATAACAATATATTTAGTCCAGGGAAAAGAATAAGAAAAAAAATGTAAATAACTCAAATCTCCAGCACACAAAAAATTTAACTAAAAATGGATCAAAAACATAAATGTAAGAGCTACAATTATAAAACTCTTAGGAAAAAAACCTTTATGATTGGGCTAGCAGATAGATCCACATGGCCAATTGGGTGGTTCCAGTCCTAGACCCAGTGCCTTGAAAAACACACCAGGCGTGTGTGTATGTGCTCAAACTTCCTAGAGGACAAAGGAGGACAAGAAACTATGGCACGGCCATCCTTCCTGGTGGGTGATTTCTTTCTCCCTCTCTCTCCCCCAGGCAAACACATGCACCCTATAGCAAACTAAAAAACAAGAGCAAAAAAACTTCATGATCTAGGATTAGGTAGATCATGGTTTCTTAGATGTGACACCAAAACTGTAAGTAATGAAAGAAAATATACATAATCTAGACTTCAAAATTAAAGATGTTGGGGCCAGTAGGTGACGTGGTAGTTAAGGCACTGGATTTTTACATTGCTGACTGCAGTTCAAGTTGCAGACTTGGTGGCTTGCCTTTTTTTTTTTTTTTAAAGAATTATTTTATTAACTTTACTTTTTATTATTATTATTATTATTATTATTTTGGAGAGGTTTTCGCTATAGGGCGCGTGCGCTTGCCAGACAGAGA
>NW_006199468.1:200787-215226 GCF_000334495.1 Tupaia belangeri chinensis
CCCCAGGTGGGATGGTCACGCCGCAATCCCTTCTCCTCCATTCTCCTCTCGGGATCTTGGGCACGCATGCACACGCGCCTGGCTTGAGTTTTAAGCCACTGGGTCTGGAATGCGAACTGCGGTCGACTACGTGGGAGTCCAGCGACATAGCCATTACGCTAACTGCTGGTTCCCTATTTATTATTTTTAATTTGACCAGAGAGGGACAGAGAGAGATTGCCGGGGGGTGGGTGTGTGTGTGTGTGCGCGAAAAAGCAAGCCACCAGGTCCAGGACTCGAACTGCAGTGGGCCATATGGAAGTCCAGCATCCTTAACCACCATGCCACCTGCTGGCCCCGTGGCTTGCTTTTTCACTGTCTGTCTTTCTCTCTCTGGTAAGCACATGTGTCCTGCAGCAAATTAAAAACAATAATGTTAAATAAAATATAAACAAAATAAAAAATGTTGAGACTGCAAATAATACCAGCAAGTAAGTAAAAAAGACCACCTTAGAAGAATGGGAGAGAATACATGCACAGGGTAGGTCTGATGAGTGACTTTTATCCACAACACTTAATACAGTGATCAACACAAATTTAGTCTTCAATTTTTATTAGGTCAAAACTATAGAAGACATAATAGCCAAGGAAAAAAAAAGTGGCCTCCCAAGGAAGCAACGGAGACAAGGAGCTAATACTCAAACTGAAGCTCAGGCTCTCCTCTGAGAACTAAACTAGGAAATCTCAGACTGTAGTCAATAGGCAAAGCCATGGAGGCACCCGAAGTAGGACACCATCATGCAACAATGGAGCCACACTGAGAGGCTCCGGCTTTGGATCCCAGGTGGACCTGAACAGGCCTTGACCCTGGTCAGCTAGAAAGCTGCCAGGGTGGAGGTCAGTATGGCAAGACCCTGTCAAGTGTACCTTTCTTTCTCTGAAGAAATAAATAAGCTATACGTTTACCTACTAATAAAAAGCATACAGCAATTCCTACTCGATTCTAATGTCAGGCCAACTGGGTTAAGGCAGCTGGATCCCACATGACTGACTCCCAGTCCCAGTCCCAGTCCCAGACTAGTAGTTTAGGAAACATGCTGAGGCACATGTGCATGCCTGACCAAGGTCCTGAAATGAGAGCGAGACAGAGAAGGGACTGCAACATGGCCATAATGAGAAACAGGAGGGGGTGCTTTCTTCCCCTCCATGTCTGTCTGTCTCTGGTGCGCACACACCCCTTCTAGCTAGCAAAAAAAAAAAAAGAAAGAAAGAAAAAAGAAAAAGAAAAAGAATTACTATATGATCTAGAACTTCTATATTTACCCATAGGATGTGATACCAGTTTGTCGAAGTATCTGAACTCCCATGCTCATGGCTGTACTAGTTACAACGGCCAAGACATGGCATCAATGGATAAATGAATAAAGAAAATGTAATGTATATACAATGGAAATACTAAAAGAAGATGAAAATTTTGTCATTTGCAACGACATGGATGGAACTGGAGGACATTAGGCCTAGTGAAATAAGCCAGACACAGAGAAAGTCAAACACCACATGTTCTCACTTAGCTGAAGAGTCTCGACAATAGAGAATGGCAGAAGCTGAGAGTGGAATGGTGGTTACGGAGGCTCAGGGGTGAAGGGAATGAGGAAATGATGATTACAGGGTACGAAACCTCAGACAACAGGCAAACTTTGTCGATACCTCCTGCAGTGGGGACTGCAGTTAATAAGTGTGTTGTATACTTCCAAGTTACTTTGGTCGCCCCTGCAGTGCAGTACTAATGCGCTGTTCAAGAAAAGCTGGATCCCACATGGCAATGCAGTGTAAAGCCCCAGCCTGGTCAGCCTGAAAGATGCTGGGCACGCAGGTGAGTGTCCACAATCCGAGGGCTGAAGGACTGGAGGAAGGACTCATGTAGAGGTACTCATCTCTCTCGTTCTCTCTCATGCTCACATGTATGTGCACATGCTCTACCACGAATACAGACGGAAACATTTATTTTTTCAAACTGCTAAATTTCAAATGTTCTCACCAGAAAATTTATATATATTTGAGGTGATGGATGTTAACTAGCTTGATTTAATTATCCCACATTGTATTCCCAAATCGTAACATCCCTTTGTCCCCCCCAGATACGTAATTATAAATGTCAATTTATAATTAAACAAAACATCCAAAATCTTACCAAGGGGACCTGGGTAAACTCAGTGTGAAGTGCTTAGAACTGTGATTTTTAACTAAGAAAACCTACATCTAATATATTATTCTTTAGTTTGTTCTCAAAACTAAATGAAACATGAATACAGAAGGAGGCTGATCACCTATAAAAAGTAGATCCAGGGGACCAGCAGTTAGCGTAATGGTTATGTCACTGAACTCCCATGTAGTTGACCGCGGTTGCGTCCTGGACCTGGTGGCTTAGACTCACGCCGGGCACATGTGCATGCATGCCCAAGATCCCAAAAGAATGGAGGAGAAGGGACTGCAGTGTGGACATCCCCCCTGGGCGTTGATGACTCTCTTTTTATCCCTCTGTTTCTCTCTGTCTTTCTGGCGAGCACACAGTCCCTACAGCAAAAACCTCTCCAAAAAAAAAAAAGTAGATCTATCAAGAAAATTCAGGCAGTATGTTCCTAGCATTTGTCCAGAGGAAAAGACTTGATCCAGGTACGGCATTATCCAGGACGTGAGGTAGAAATCTCCCGGGAGCAGAAATTGGATGCATATGCTCAATGACACTAGCTATTAAGATCATTCAACTAATTCCTCTGGCTTTGATTGCCTGCTCACCAGAGAACCTTAGGATTAGAAAGTAGTATCCCACATAGATTTCCCTGTAGGAAGGAAATGCAAACATTGGGTATTGGGTAATTTAATTACCTTTGTCATTGTAAATTAATAAACTGGCAATCTAGTTAGAATATCAGTTTCCTGGCGAATCAGTCCCTAGGGCTGAGTAAACACTGAATATCCTAACAGCATTGAATGTCTCAGCTCATCTGCTTTACTCATTTAAGTTACCTGCCTAGCCTCTCTAGATTTTGAGCTTTCAAATCATGCTTTTGCAAAACAACAGTTTTTGGTAGAATAGTTCACCCTAAGGGTTATATTCTGCCTTAGGCTAATAAAAGTCTTTGATATACCAACCTAATATTCAGCGTACCCCACATTCTGCCCCTCTCCCCACCTGGAACCCACGACCAGGTCCTTCTAATCTTTACTTCAAGATCTTGTGACCAACTCACGTACTTCTTTTGGCCAACTGAGAGACAATCTATAAATAATCCTGGATACGCAAACTGGATCTAGGGACAGGAAAGGAAAGAATCACTTCTGTAATGCTAAGAAAATTAGCCTTGAAATGGACAGAACAATAGGCAGGGTCTGGAACACTCAGAATTCTACCTCCTCTACTAATACTTAAAGTCACTCATCTTTTCTTTCCTCCTTTCTCTTTTCTTTCTTCTTTTTCATTTTCTCCTCTCTCCCTCCCTCCTTTCCCTTCCTTTCTTATACATTTTGCCAGAGAACACATGCCAGAGAGAGACAAGGAGACAGAGAGAGAGGAAGGAGAAAGCACCTCCAATGGGGCCTGATCGTGCTGCAATCAGGGGGCATGGCCATGCCACATGACTTCCCCACCATCTCTCCATCCCGCCGGGATTTGGGGAAGGCGCGCATGCATGCACACAATGTTTTTCAAGTTGTGGGGTCTGGGATTTGAACTGCATAGTTGGCATTCGGGATCTAGCACCCCCACCGCTAAGTCATGAAGCCAGCCCCTCATTCATCCCTTCATAGTCTGTCCTGGTCTATAAAATGGAAATAATATCTGCTGCAACAATGTGAAAGCAAAATGAAATAGTACCGGTGATAGTAAAAGTCTAACTAAGCACTGAATACAAAGTAAAGTGTTGTGTTGATATTATCTTTTCTATTTCTAATTCTAATTCTGCTAACTTTAATCTGCCCTTAACCTATTCTTTCTTCTTCCAGAAGCCTAGAGGCACTATTCAAAGTATTTCAAAGCTTCAAAGGCTTTTCTTCGTCAAAGAACTCAAATACTAGGATGAATTTTTGATTAATTTTTATCAACAGGCACCAGGCCCCATTGCACTAACACCAATTGTGTTTGCTACAATCTGACCCTCTGTAAGAGAATGCTCCCTCTTCCCATAACTTTGATATGCAGGTTATGGTTACAGCGTTCTTGTATTATAAACTTTGGGCAACCAATTTCTTATGCAATAAGGTGTGTACACCTACGAGAGAGAGAGAGAGAGAGAGAGAAAGAGAGAAAGAGAGAAAGTGACAAATCACCCCCTAGAGGGGATGGCCACACCACAGTCCCTTCTCTTCCACTCTTCTCTTGGAATTTTGGGCATGCAAGCACACACGAACCCAGTATTACTTTCAAGCTGCCAGGTCTGCGATTTGAACTGTGCACTTGGACCATGTGGGATCCAGCATCTCAACCTCTACACTACCCGCTGGCCTAGGCAACCAACTTCTCACGTAGAAGGAAAGTATGCATATTATTATGTCTGAAAGGTCTGTATTACTTGTTAAATACTGTGGCTGTAGATAACCAAAGACTGACAAATCAAACAAGACAAGCATGGAATTCAAATCAGAACTAAGAGGCCAATTGTTTCCATAATCACTAAAATAAAATCTTTTGGGGAAGGGAAAAAGAGCACTCAGACCACAACTCCCAGAAGCCCTGTTTTGGCAAGACCTATTATTATTGTTATAACTGTGATTTCCAAACTATACACCAAGGTGCCCTGGGGCACTACAGCAAACTCATAGGGGCCCTATGAATATTAAAATATCAAAGGGAGGGGACAGCCTGGTGGTGTGGTGGTTAAGGCAGTTGGATTTTACATGGCTAGTTCAAGTCTTGGACCTGGTGGCTTGAATAACATGCCAGACATGTGTGCGCGCATGTCCTAAATCACCTGTCTAAAATCCTAAAAGGAGAATGGAGAAGAGATTACAACATTGTAATCCCCCTTGCGGGGAGGGGGTTGCACTTTCTTTCTTTCTCTCTGGCATGTACATGTGCCCTATAGCAAATTAAAAAAAAAAAAAAAAAAGGAAAAACTTCAAGGGAAACACAGTGACACAGAACATCTACTGGACATCACTTGAACCACTGGTTCAAGGTAGTTCACAGTTCTGACACTAGATAGGGTTAGGTTTGTTTCAACAATCACACCTTTTCAGACAGTACTGGTAACTGGTACCGTCTGAAAAGCAGTGTGGAACGAGAAATGACAGTGGCAGTGTCTCATCTGATTCCCAAGGTTTGAGAAGTTGTGGAGTACCTAATATTGTACACATTCCATTGACAATGAAATAAAAATATCTTTTCTTTCCATTTATGTAGATTTCCCCCCCCTAAATAACTACTGTTAGGGCATAAATAAGCTATTTGGGTCTAACTACTTGCTGAATTTCAGTGTGAACACCAGGCTCTGAAGCTTTAACGGCCACAAATACGCCTCGAATCTGGGGTCAAACTCGGCCCTAATCCGTGCACCCAATGGGACAGCAGGCAAACAGCCGAGACCTAGGCATGGCCCCTCATAGCAATGTCAACCCCTGGGAGGCCAGACTCTGATGTGCCTCCCCCCTCCCTGGGATAACAACTGTCACCCAACCTCTAAGTCACAACTAATGGAAATCCCAGGAAGTGAATAGTGGTGTCTTGAGCTTTTGCTTTTCCGATGAATGATGAATTATGTCAATTAACTGAATCTATTCAAAAGGAAAAAAAAAATCCCTAAATAAATTGTTCTCAAAATCATTCTACTACATAATCACATGCCAATTTTAAAAAGATTGGTATTTTTTATCTTTTCTTTTTTTTTTTGTGAGAGGTTTTTGCTATAGGGCATGAGCACTTGCCAGAAAGACAAAGAGACAGAAAGTGAGAAATCACTCCCCAGGGAGGATGGCCATGCCACAATCCCTTCTCTCCCTTTCTCCTCTTGGGATCTTGGGCACGAATGCACACGGGCCTGTCAAGAGTTTAAGCCACCAGGTCCAGGACTCGAACCGCAGTTGACTACATGGGAGTCCAGTGGCACAGCTATTACGCCAACTGCTGGTTCCAAGATCAGTATTTTTTTCAAAAGTATATATTTAATTTTGGGGCCAGAAGGTGACATGGTTGTTCAGGGTGCTGAACTCTGACAGGGCTGACAGTACTTTGAGTCCCAGACCTGGTGGCTTGCTTTCTCACTCTCTTTCTCTGGTCAAATTTTAATTAATTCATTAATATTAAAATAATTCTTAAAAAAAAGAAAAAAAGAATCCTGATTTTAAGTGCTTAAGAAAGAAGTGTAAGACCAGTGAGTGGAATGGTTTGGTAAGTGGTCGTGGTGTTGGATACCGACATGACTGAAAGCAGTTCGAGTCCTGGACATGGTGCCTGGCTTTTTCTCTCTTTCTGTGTCTCTGTTTCTGGTGAGTGCATGTGCCCTATAGCAAATTAAAAATAATAATAATAATAAATAAATAAAATTAAATAATTCTTAAAAAAAGAAAAGTGTAGTATTGGTGGAGTTTAGGGGTCAATTCCCAGCCCAGTTACTTGCATAATACTGAGCAAACTTGGATAGTCTTTTTTCTTTTTCAAGGTTTTGGCCATAGGGTATGTACACTTATTGGAGAGAGAGAGAGAGAAAGTGAGAAGTCACCCCCTATGGGGGATGGCTAGTCCACAATCCCTTCTCCATTCTCCTCCCAGGATTTTGGGCAAGCATGCTATGTACTCTCGAGCTGCCAGGCCCAGGACTGGAACAGCAGTCACCCATGTGGAGTCCAGAGCCTTAACCACCATGCCAACTCCTAGCCCCTGGATAAGACTTTTTCTAAGCTTCGATTTATGTGTTAAGTGGGAGTATTCCTATTTTTCAGATGGTTATGAGGATTAAATAATTATGTCAATGTTCAGTAAATGAAAGTGTATTTAAAACAGATGGTACTTTTCTGCTGGGTGGAATTCCTAAAAAAAAAAAAAAAAAGTCTCTATGTAGACACAAAAATAGTGGTTATCTCTCAGTGGTGAGATTCTGAGGAACTTTACCAATTCATATATTTCCGTAATGCTTTAATTCTTTCTTTCTTTCTTTTTAAAAAAAAGAGGTTTTTGCCTTAGGGTGAATGCACTGGCTGGGGGAGACAAAGAAACACACACAGTTACAGGGAAAGTGAGAAATCACTCCCTCCCACCCCTCAGGGGATGGTCATGCTGCAATCTCTTCTCCATTCTCTTCCCAGGATCTTGGACACGCATGTACCCATGCCTGGCATGAGTTCAAGCACCGCTACAGCATCTGCTGGTCTGTAATGCTTCAGTTCTTTGCAATATGTTTTGGAAAACAAAACAAAACAAAACAAAAACCACTTTTTTAAAAGTTTATTTCTTCCATGAGAGAGAGAGGAGACAGCACTCTGAAGAGCTATGGCCAGCCTTGTACACACGTAGACACATGCCTGGCATAGTTAGGGAAGTCTCTAGACATACACCCAGAACTTTCCCATATGGGTCAGCCCCAGTCCCACAGAGCATTGTGTCCTACTACTGTGCCACTGTCTAGTCCCGGGAGAAAAAAAAATTAAAAACAATGTCTCAAGGAAGTCAAGAAGACCTGAGATCAGGGCCAGCAGGTGAAGTGGTGGTTAAAAGCGCTGGACTCCCACATGGCTAACTGTGGTTTGAGTAGCCAGACCTGGTGGCTTGCTCTCTCTGGTCAAAATTTAAAAATAATGATAATAAATAAATAATTCTAAAAAAAAAAAAAAGATCTGAGATCATTATACAAATTTTAACCCAGACAATTTGAAGAGAGATAATACTGGCTGGTCCCTGTTTTTTTTTTTTTTTTAGAGGGTTCACCTCTTCAAACAGGAATATCATTTACTTAATTCAATCAAGAGTTTAGCCAAAGCGGGACCAGCAGTTAGTGTAATGGCTATGTTGCTGGACTCCCACGTAGTAGACCGCAGATCGCGGCCTGAACCCGGTGGCTTAAAACTCACGCCAGGCGCGTGTGCGTGCGTGCTCAAGATCCCAAGGAGAATGGAGGAGAAGGGATTGCGGCATGGCCATCCCCCCTGGGGGGTGATTTCTTGCTTTGTCTCTCTGTCTCTCTCAGTCTGTCTGGCGAGTGCACGTACATTATAGCAAAAACCTCTCCCAAAAAAAAAAAAAGAAAAGAAGTTTAGCTGAAGCTTTCCTCATTACAAGTGAAAAATATGAGAGAATACAGATTTCCTAAATCCTCCTCTGATGGCCAATACACTGGGAATCAGGAAAGAGCCCCTACTCCTAGAACCTGAGGCCTGAGGACAGAGTCCTCTAACCACTGAACTATTTAAATTGGAAAAACAAAGCCACTGAAGCTGTCTCATCTAATCACTAAGAAAAATTAAATGGTGCTTTCGCTTGGCTGCCAAGACTAGCTCCTGCAGGCTCCTCTGCAGTTAAGTGCTATATACAGAACCATGCAGATTGTCAGTAAGTTCTTCTGCCACTTCCAGAAGCCATCAGAAGATCTTTTAGACGTTTCTTCCTAGCAAGCGCCTGCAGATGTCCATGCAAAGGAAAATGAAAACAGCTGAAGAAGCCTTGGTGAAGCTGCCGAAGTGAAGATTAAAGCACAGGCAAGAGCACCAGATTGCCCTTTTATCTACAGCACTGTCACACTAATCTCATCACGATGAGTTCTGCCCAGCTGCCTCCAGCAGCCTCTCTGTGGGTCAGGGTCAGTGTTCATGCACTGAGGTACCTAAAGCATTTCTGAGAAGCATTTTCTCTTCTGGCAACCATCGGTTTTCCAGGTCATCCCATCTCAGCAGTGCAAGGACTAAGACACAGCAATGACAAAGTAAGAACGGCTAAGAATGAGATTTTTTTTTTTGGCCAGAGGTTGCAGTGCCTGCCACACACAGACAGGGAGGGGAAGAAGGGAGGGAAAGGGACCTCCCAGTGGAGTATGGGCACACCACAATCCTTTTTCCTCTACTTCTCCGTCCTCTTGGGATTTTGGGTACATGTATCTGGCATGTTTTTCAGGCCACCAGGGCTGGGATTCAAACTGTAGTTGGCCATGTAAGATCTGGTTCCCTATGCACAGTCCTTGACCACTGTGCCAATGGAGCGGTCCAAAATTTTTAACTAAAAACGATCAGACATTTTCTGAGAGGCATAGGATTAACTACCCCAATTATTAATGTAAATAATAATAACCATCAGGTCTGCAGTAGGAATTTTATATATCATGTTTAGTTCTCACAATCCTAACTTGGCATTCTTTTAAGTTTATTTACTTCCTCCATGAGTGAGAAAACAGTACCCCCAACAAGGTTTGGATGCCGCAATCAAGCCCCGGCCTCAGCCAGCCCAGGATCATGGACACACATGTGCCCAATGAACTCAGGGAGGCCTCTGGACTGCATGGGCTGGCCTACAGTGTGGGATAGCCCTCTAATAACCAAAACCCAAGGCTCAAGAAGAAAAATTAAAAATCAGTAGGTGAGAATAAATGGAGGATTGTTTTTTTAATTTGCGATAGGGCATGTGCACTCTCCAGAGAGAGAGAAAGTGAGAAAGCCCACCCCCGTGGGTGGGGGGTGGCAGCCACAGGCAATCACTTCTCTGTTCTCCTCTTGGGCATTTGGGCATGCACACACACATGACCAAGCATGTTTTTCAAAGCCCCTAGATCCAGTACTTAAACTGCACAGTCAGTCATGTTGGATATAGCCACCTGAACCACCACATCACTAGCTGGCTTCTGGAGGAAATCATTTTAAGTGAAGTGTCACCCATCTAGGCCAAGATAAGGACTGACAAATCAGAATCATCCAAGTTTCTCAAGAATATAGTTGTCCCTCCCTCTGCAGGGGGCTGGCTCAAGGACTCCTTGCAGTTACCCGAATCTGTGGATGCTAAAAAGTACCTTATATACTGGGACCAGCAGTTTGTGTAATGGTTATGTTGCTGGACTCCCATGTAGTCGACCGTGGTTCACGTCCCAGACCCGGTGGCTTACACTCACACCAGATGTGAGTGCATGCCCAGGATCCCAAGAGGAGAATGGAGGAGAAGGGATTGTGGCATGGCCATCCCCCCGGGGAGTCATTTTTCACTTTCTGTCTGTCTTTCTTGTGAGCTCATGCGCCTAGAGCAAACCCCCCCCAAAGTGTTATATAAAAATGCCACAGTATTTGTGTACAACTCATGCATATCGTCCTGTATCTTTTTTCTTTTTTTGCTATAGGGTGTGTGTGCTTGCCAGAGAGAGACAGAGCAAGAGAAAGAGAGAAATCATCCCCCCCTGGGGGCGGGAGGGGCATGGCTATGTTGCAACCCCTTCTCAATTCTCCTCCATTCTTCTCTCGGGATTTTTGAGCACACAAGTACGTGTGCTGGCGTAATTTTCAAGCCACTGGATCCAGGAATCAAACAGCAGAGTTGGCCATGTGGGATCCAGCCACTCTAACCTCCATGCCTCAGGCTGATTCACTTCCTCCTATCACATCTAGATTATTTATAATGTTGAATACACTATAAATATTATATAAATAGCTGTTATACTGTATTGTCTTTTTGTTTATATTGTTTTTTTATTGTGTCTTCCCCCTCCTCAAATATTTCTGATCTATTGGATGAACCCACAGATGCAGGGCTCGTGGGCATGGAGGACTAGCTGTACTTCTCCACTGGCTGGGTCATCTGTGTCCTCAGGTTCAACATCTCCTTGACTCTAGAGAGTAGACACCCTCAGCCTCTGGCTCCTTGGTCTTCACTCGTTTCCTTTTCTGTATTCCTGACTTCTCTCCTCTCTCACCGTTGGCACCCACTTCATCCCTACTCCTCCTAACAGGCACGCCAGACCCAGTGTCTACAGGAGCTCCAACAAGTAGAGGAAAAAGCACGTAAGATGATTTGGACAAGTGGGATCATAGAGACCGCCTGGGGCCGGGGGGGGCAGGGTATACATGTCCCATCCAAAGGCATGCCAACTCTATTTCTCTAAATCACCGTATGAACAAATGAAATGCATCTGCTGACCAGGTATAGCCCACATACTGCTAGTTATAACCTGAAACAGAGTGTAAAAGTGCCAGCTGAGTTTCTGCCTTATGCAACTTCAATTTCTCTAACGCAATTAGGTCACCTTGTTTTGCTTTTTGAAGCATAATTTATTGAGGTAAAACTGATAATACCAAAAAGAGGTAAATATTTTTGTTTTGATGAGTGTGGAACTCTGGCTAATGTTTTAAGCTGCACCACATTACTGAGTGGCAAGTCCATGAACTTGTGCTTTACTGTAAGAGAGAGAATCACAACCATTGTGAAATAATTTATACTAGTTTCAAAATCTCTAAATTTGAATTGTCGTCCATGTACAGCAAAAAAGTTCTATCCATTTTTGTGGGGTAAAGAAACACAGAGGCTCGCGGGGGAGGCAAATAACTTATTTAAGATCTCACAGGTAGGTAGTGACAAGAGCCAACTCAGATCTGTCTCATTCCAGTTTGTGTTTTTATTAACTTTTTCTATACTGCCTCTGTGTGGAACAACCAGAATCCTTAAAGTATAGCAAATCCTATCTGAGAATCAATAACTAGTATCTCATCTCATAAGAGGCCGTAAGAAAAGAACAGCCATTTCAGAGCTCTATTAATTACTTTATAAATCTCTCAGTCCTCTGTCTTTTCTAGAAAGATGGTGATGCTTATGCAGCAAGTTTGCCTATGAATTCACGCAGTGTTATACTGAAGTTCTCAGTCTCCAACATGACCTGTTAAAGAGTACCCAAACTATTCAAAGACCATTCTGACATCCATATAAGTTAACTGTATAGTTCATTTATAATTGCATTTAATTCTAAAATATCTGTTGTTTAGCATCATTATTTTCTCTTTCTGGTTTCATGCTTTTTAATAAAGGCTATTCATGGGACCAGCAGGAGGTGTAATGGCTATGTTGCTGAACTCCCATGTAGTCAACCACAGTTCGCATCCTGGACCCGGTAGCTTAAACTCATGCTGGGCGCATGTGTGCGTGCCCAAGATCCCGAGAGCAGAGTGGAGGAGAAGGAATTGTGGCGTGGCCATCCGCCCTGGGGAGTAGGGTGATTTCTCACTTCCTGTCTCTCTCTGTCTTTCTGGTGAGCACATGTGCCCTATAGCAAAAAAACCTCTCCAAAAAAAAGGGCTATTTTGAAATGCATGTGCATGCTGAGTGTGGAAGGAAGACCTGGGGACATAAACTTAGGTCCCTTCCATGTGGCTTCAGCTCTGTGGGACATTACGTCACTACTGTATCACTGCAGCTGGCCCAACACATGCTTTTTATTATTGCATGTTTCATCTTATTATTTCCCCTTGTTACTTCCGTTTTCCTAATCTCATTCATTATTGCAGCTCCAACTATCTGCCTTTCTCCAGGAATTTACTTCATTTTTTTTTTTTTTACTATAGGACACACACACTCACTGGCGAGAGAGAGATAAGAAAGTGAGAAATCACCCCTACAGGGGATGGCCATGCCGCCATCCCTCTTCCTCCATTCTCTTCTTGGGATTTTGGGCATATATGCACACATGCCTGGCATGTTTTTCAAGCAACTGACTGCAGGACTTGAATGGCACAGTTGGCCATGTGAGATTCAGCCACCTTCACCACCACATCACCTGAATGGCCCTCATCTAGAATTTTTTTTTAAATTATTTTATTTAACTTTATTTATTTATTCATTTTTTATTTTACTAGAAAGTGAGAAAGCAAGGTGCCACCAAGTCCAGGACTCAAACCATGTTCTGCCATGTGGGAGTCCAGAGCCCTTAACCACCATACCACCTTCCAGCCCCCATTTTTTTTTTAAGAATTATTTTTATTTAATTTTATTTATTTATTCATTTATTTTATTTTAGTTTGACCAGAGAGGGACAGAGAGAGGGGAAGCAAGAAAACAAGCTGCCAGGTAAGGGACTCAAACTGTGGTCAGCCATGCAGGAGTCCAGCACTCTTAAACACTATGCCACCCATTGCCCCTCCTCCCCCACCTAGAATTTAATTTTATACTGTCACTATAAAAAAAAAATCCCAAGTACTTTAGGGATCAGCAGTTGGCATAATGGCTATGCTGCTGGAATACCACGTAGCTGACCACGGTTTGAGTCCCGGACCCGGTAGCTTAAACTCCTGTCAGGCACATGTGAGTGTGTGCTCAAGATCTCAAGAGGGGAATGGAGAAGGGACTGCAGCATGGCCAACTCCCTGGGGGGTGATTTCTCCCTTTCTGTGTCTCTGTGTTTTTTTGACGAGTGCACGTGCCCTACAGCAAAAAGCCTCTCAAAAAAAAAAAAAAATCCCAGGTACTTTAATCTCTACAGAACTTAAGCAATGAAAGACTGCTATTAGCTTCTTTCCAACCTTTTAAAACGCTGATGAAATAAAAAATTAAAAATTCTATTTTAAAGGCAAACTAGCATTGACATACACTTTTTAAAAATAATTATTTCATTTATTCATTCTTTTATTTCAATTTGACCAAAAGAGACAGAGAGAAAGAGAAAGAGAGAGAGAGTGCGAGCGAGAGCGAGTGTGGGAAAGTGAGAAAGCAAGTCACCAGGTCCAGGACCTGAACCGTGGTCACCAATATGGGAGTGTCCAGCACCCCAACCATCACACCACCTGCTGACCCGATATGCTTTTTAAAATGTATTTATTAGTCATAAAACTTCTGTAGTCCAAATAAATAATTTACCAAGGACTTTTGTAGGCCACTTGTCCCGCTGCCGGCACAAAGGAGAACACCCACCTCAGTGACTTCCTGCCCACAGGATCAACTCCTGACTCCTCAGCTCAGCAGCATGCGTCCTTCACTGCCCAGCCCACTCTCTGGCCTTATTTTCTGCCACTTCTCCCCAGGGAGAAACACACTCTCAAACAACTAGACCTCACCATCATTATCCAATGACTGGGTGCTTTCCAATCCCCATGCATGCCTTTGTATAAGGGAGTTTCTTGGTTGGAATGCCCTCCAACGATGCCTCTTCACAAACTCTATTCTTTCTTTCAAGCACTTCAACTCCTTCAGAGTATCTGTTGGTCTCTCCTCTAGGGTCCCATACATCTTATTAAAAAGTTATCATAGGCCCAGAACAGCCCTTCTTCAAGAGGCAGACAGCTCCATGGCTCCTGTGATCTAGCCATTTGGGGAGAAAGGAAGATGTCCCACTGATAACTGGGCCTCCAGCATTCAAAACTCGCGTGAACTGCCCTTCTTCAAGAGGCAGACAGCTCCATGGCTCCTGTGATCTAGCCATTTGGGGAGAAAAGAAGATGTCCCACTGATAACTGGGCCTCCAGCATCCAAAACTCGCGTGTTTGGGAAGAAACCGACCATCCACCAGATGACTAGAAATC
>NW_006199468.1:216909-243255 GCF_000334495.1 Tupaia belangeri chinensis
GATATGTACATATCAGCTGTGCTTGCTATTGAAAATATTTAGATTTATTAAGATATTTAGTGAAACAATAAAATGGGGGAGGCATAGAAAGCAACAATAGATACCAGACACAGTGTGGGAGGAGGATGGGAGATGGCAGAGGGTGAGCTAGGGAATCAAGGATGGGAAAAAAGGCAAAATATACAGAAAACAAGAAATGGAAAATGATTTGTTGACAATAACACATATGTTGATGTGCTTGATTGAGCCAATATACAGTGTATTCTCAATGGAAAAATCTCATTTTGTATGCTATAATAATGTACAGTGAATGAATGTAAATAAAGAAAAAAATGTATAAAAAAAAAAAAAGAACTTAAAAAAAAAAAGTTATCATAGTACGTTATAAATATTTACTTGTCTTATTCCTTAGACTCTACTACCCTTGAGGATAGAGGCTATTTATTATTCCTGTCTAATTTCTAATACATAACAGATTAACTGGAAAGAAAAAGGGAGTTTTTTTGGAGAGGGTTTTGCTAGAGGGCATGTGTGCTTGCCAAAAAGACAGAGAGAGAGACAGAGAGACAGAAAGTGAGAAATCGCCCCCTGGGGGGATGGTCACGCCGCAATCCCTCCTCCTCCATTCTCCTCTCGGGATCTTGGGCACGCACGCACACGCGCCCGGAACGAGTTTAAGCCGCCGGGTCCGGGACGCAAATCGCAGTCGACTACACGGGAGTCCCGCGACATAGGCATTACACCAACTGCTGGTCCCAAGAAGAAACATTTTTAAAAAGTTGATTTACTGGGCCAGCAGGCAGCATTGTGGTTAAGGTGCTAGACTCCCACATAGCTGGCCATGGTTCAAATCCCTGACCAGTGGCTTGAAAAATCACACTAGGCGTGTGTGTATGAATGCCCCAAATCCCAAAAAGAGAGTAGAGAAGGGAATAAGGCATGGCTATTTTCACTGAAGGGTGATTTCTCACCTTCCCTGTCTCTCTCTAGAGGGCATGTGCCCTATGGCAAAAACATTTTTTAAAATCTTATTTATTTCTTTGGAGAGACAGAAAGACACTCCTAACAAGTCTCCATACCATGATCTACCCCCAGCCAGCCAGGCTGCACGTGCCCTGTGTATACAGGAAGACCTCAGGACCTGCCTGGGTGGCTTCAGTATCACAAAGTACTGTGTTACCACTGCCCACTGTGGCTGGCCAAATTATCCTTTTTTTTTTTTAACAACAAAAAGTACACATATGCATGAGAGAATAAAAGAGAAAGATAGGGAGTACCTCTCAAAGAGTCTTGTCATGCTTCAGCCCCCTTTTCCCAGCTCCTCAGGATACTGGACATCTGTGCACACACCTGGCACGTTTTCAAGCCAATCTAGAAATCTGAACCTGTGGTAGACCATATGGCAACCAGCCTTGCAGGGCACTGTATTACCACTGTGTCACACAGACTGGGCCTGAACATTTTTTAAGTTATTTATCTCTCTCATGAGAGAGACAAAGACAGACAAAGAGGTCCCAATGCCATGATCCAAACCCATTCCTAGCGAGTCTGTCAGGTGAGTCCAGCATCACAAAGCACTGCCCAAATGAATATTTCTGAAATGACCACTAAGAGTAAAGTGATTAGCATGCACAAAATCATTTAGCAAATAAAGATTTACTAAGCAACTACTGAGTGCTAGAGGGTATGAGTGATAAAATAGACAGCTTGCCCACTGTCTCAAGAGTTTACAGTCTCGGGACCAGCAGTTAGCGTAATGGCTATGTCGCTGGACTCCCACAGTCAACTGCGGTTCGCATCCCAGACCTGGTGGCTTAAAACTCACGCCAGGCGCATGTGCATGCGTGCCCAAGATTACAAGATGAGAATGGAGGAGAAAGGATTACAGCGTGGCCATCCCCCCTGGGGGGTGATTTCTCACTTTCTGTCTCTCTATCTGACTGGTGAGCACATGCGCCCTATAGCAAAAACCTCTTAAAAAATAAAAAAAGAGTTTATAGTCTAATAAAAGATTTATAAAAAGCTATTAGAAAATGGGCTAGCTCCATGGCCTGCTGGTTAAGGCAGTGGGATCCTACATGGCCAACCATATGATTCATGTCCCAGACCCAGTGGCTTGAAAGCATGCTAGGCACATGTGTGTGTGCACTGAAAATCCTGAAAGGAGGGGCCAGTGGGTGCATGGTGGTTAAAGCACTGGACTCTCACATGACCCACCGCAATCTGAGTCCTGGACCAGGTGGCTTGAAAATCAAGTTGGGCACGTGTGCATGAATGCCCAAAATCCTGAGGAGAATGGAGGAAAAGAGACTGCAGTGTGGCTATCCACCATGGGGTATGATTTCTCACTTTCCTTCTCTCCATCTCTCTCTGGTGAGCACACACATGCTATAGCAAAGATCTAAAAAAAAAAAAGAATAGAAAAGAAAAATCCCCCAAAGGAAAGAGCAATGGAGGAAAAGTCACTGACCATTCCCCACAGCAGATATTTTCGCCCTTTCCCTCTCTATATCTCTCTGAGAGTACACATGCCCACTAGCATTAAAAAAAAAAAAAGTCAGCAAACAAAATAATTACAAACGTGTAATAAAAGCTATGAAAGAAATAACTAGTACAATAGGAACTATGTGCTGTGAAATGGAAAATTAACAAGGAAGTTACTATAGATACAGTGGTGCTTAGCAAAGTATTCTGTGAGTTGACATTTTTGTTGAGATCTGAAGAATCAGAAGAAACTAAGCATACATTCTGCAGCAAGAGATTTGGGGTGAGCACTTCAGAACAAAGAAACAAACACACAATCCGAGGTAGAAAGAGTTTTGCCTTTTCCAATAAATTCAAAGAACAGTGTGGCTGGAACAGAGGAAGCAAGGGGAGGAAAGTAAGGAATAAGTTAGGCCAGGGCCAGATCTGGCAGGGCAGAGGTCATGGTGGAGATTTAAATTTTCGTCTAAGTGTAAAGGCAAATACGGTCATTGGAAGATTCTAAACAAGGGAGTGACATGATTCTATTTATTTTCAAAAGATTTTTCTGGGGCCAGCAGGTGGCATGTAGGTTAAAGCAATTAGATCCCACATGGCTGATAATGTGGTTTGAGTCCTGGACCCAGCAGCCTGAAAATCACACTGGGTATGTGTGCATGTGTGCCCAAAATCCTGAGAGGAGAATGGAGAAGGAATTGCAGCGTGGTCATCTTCCCCAGGGGATAGCTTCTCACTCTCTCTGTCTCTTTCTGGTGAATACAAGTACCCTATGACAAACTTTAAAAAAAAGAGAGAGAAAGACAGAGACAGACTTTTCTCTTCCTTTCTTTTCTTTTCTTGTCAGAGAGTGACAGAAAAAACACGGAAAGAACTTCCTAATGGGGCATAGTTACACTGCAACCCCCTTCCCTCCGTTTCTCCCTCATATCAGGATTTTAGGTGGGCATGTACACACACCAGCAGGTTACTTGGCAGCCAGGGCTGGGACTCCAACCATGGTTGGCCATGTGGGATCTGGTTCCCAACACACAGCACCTAACCACATGCTTAAGAGGCCAGAAAGCTTTTTCTTGCTGTTATGTAAAAAAACAGATGGGAGGGCCACAAAAATGCAAAGCTATAATTGAACTGACTTCATTTTAGGCCAAATGATTCAATTTCTCTTGTCGTCTGGTCCAGTGCACATCATCTTCAAAATGCCTGTTAATTAAATTTATCATGGTTCTCATCCTGTTTCCATAAAATTGCTTGGAATTTCATCAATTCTAAGCATTTTTAAAGAGAATTATCCATTCAATTTTATTTATCACTACTTTTTAAAAATAACTATTTATTATCATTATTTTTCAATTTGACTGGAGAGAGACAGAGAGAGAAAGAGAGAAAGAGAAAAAGTGAAAAGAACCTCGGTCAGCCATGTGGGAGTTCAGTGTCTCCAACCACCAGACCATCTGCCAGCCTCATCATTATTATTTTTTAATTTGCTATAGGACACATGTGCCCACCAGAGAGTTAGAAAGAGGAAAGTGAGAAAACAAGCTGCCAGGTCTGGGACTCAAACCATGGTTGGCCATGTGGGAGTCCAGCGCCTTAAGCACCATACCACCTGCAGGCCCAATTCTGAGCATTATTAAATGCCCATTTTGTAAGGAACAAACTGATTTAGTGATTCACCTGGCAAAAATCTTATTTTATTTACTTATTTCCTCCATGAAGGCAGAAGACAGAGACAGCACTATCCCCAGCAACAGCCAGACTCAGATCCTGGACTCAGATGTACCCAGTGTACTCAGGAAGGGCTCTGGGTGACCCAGAACTTTCCACTGGGGTCAGCTTCCAAAAGTGCATATTTTAACCACAGAGACGAAATCTGGGCCCTTCCTCCAGTTTTGAAAGAAGGACCTTCAGCATTTGAAGGAAAAAGAATAACTATTACCCCGTGGAAAAGAGCCACTAGGTTCTATCATGAATTAAGGCAGAAGGTTTAGGGGAAAAAAAGGACACATGTTACTGAATTTAAGGTCATTCAAAGTGGTCAGCAGAAAAAGCAAAAAACGGGACCAGCAGTTAGCGTAATGGCTATGTCTCTGGACTCCCATGTAGTCGATCCCAGTTCAAGTCCCGGATCCAGTGGCTTAAACTCACGCCTGGTGCGTGTGTGCGTGCGTGCCCGCCCAAGATCCTGAGAGGAGAAAGGAGAAGGGATTGCCATCTCCCCTGGGGTATGAGTTCCTGCTTTCTGTCTCTCTGTCTCTGTCTTTCTGGCGAGCACACACGCCCAATAGCAAAAACCTCTCCCAAAAAAAAAGGCAAAAAATAAATCTGTTAAATATAGTAATGAAAAATATCCAACTGTAGCCATGTCTAGCAAATGAATACTTTATTGCTCCAGTCTGTAAGAGTCAACATCCTTTTTTTCATTCAGTGATGACAAATGCATTGAGATAATAAGAGAAGCTAAAGCCTAATAAATTGTCATTGGGAGACCAGCAGTTGGCGTAATGGCTATGTCGCTGAACTCCCATGTAGTCGACCACGGTTCAAGTCCTGGACCCGGAGGCTCAAACTCATGCTGGGCGCGTGTGCATGCATACCCAAGATCCCGAGAGGAGAATGGAGGAGAAGGGATTGCTGCGTGGCCATCCCTCCTTGGCAGTGATTTCTCGCTTTCTGTCTGTCTGTCTCAGTCTTTCTGGTGAGTGAGTGCACATGCCCTACAGCAAAACCTTCTCAAAAAAAAAAAAAAAAAATGCCATTGGTCATGATTTGAGGATTGAATCTGCTCGTTAACATCACTCACCTGTCCAGAAAACATGAATCTAAAGGTTTCTAAATCAATCTCAAATTTCTTACTCTAAATAAGTAAAAATAAAAGTAAATATTAATTTATGGTAAGAATGGCCTAATCTGGGGCCAGCAGGTGGTGTGATAGTTAAGGCACTGGACTCCCATATTGCTGACCACAGTTTGAGGCCTGGACCTGATGGCTTGCTTTATCACTTTCCCTCTCTCTCTCTGGTACCCTATAGCAAAATTTTAAAAATAATAAAGTCAAATAAATAATTTTTAGAAGAAAAGAATGGCTTAATCTTGAAAGTTGTCTTTACTGACTTATTTTTTTGGGGGAGAGGTTTTTGCTATAGAGTGCATGCGCCCGCCAGAAAGACACAGACAGAGAGAGAGAGAGAGACAGAAAGTGAGAAATCACCCCCTGGGGGGATGGCCACACTGCAATCCCTTCTCTGGGGATCTTGGGCAAGCATGCACACACAACCAGAGTGAGTTTAAGCCACCGGTCTGGGACTCGAACCACGGTTGACTACGTGGGAGTCCAGCAACATAGCCATTACGCCAATTGCTGGTCTCAGAAAGTTATCAGTTCACTATCAGCAGCATGGATTCCTAAGGGATATAATCATCCTTACACGTGGATACTACCATCTCTTTACCGATCAAAGTAATAATAGCATAGGAATGACAATGACAGGTCTTAGATAGATTCCTATCCTTACTTATCAATTAATAACAGTTAAATATACACATACACATATATATGATTGTGAAAAGCAGAGACAGCTTCAGATAATCCATGCCAAAGTCTTAAGAGAGCTCGCTAAATACAAGATTCCTACAGGGACTAGTAGGTGGTGTAGTGGTTAAGGCGCTGGACACTCCCACATGAATGACCACGGTTCGAGTCCTGGACTTGGTGACTTGTTTTCTCACTTTCCCTCTCTCTCTCTCTGTGTCTCTCTCTAGTCAAATTAAAATAAATGAATAAATAAATAATTTTTTTAAAAAAAGCGTCCTAAACTACCATCACCAGCAGTGCTGATGACCACTGTAGCAAAAACTGTCTATAGAAGCCTAGGAGGGGCCAGGAAGTACAGTAAGAAAACCAGAAGGAAGGGCACTTTTCTAATACCACCGTCCCTTCACCACAACAAAAGTCAAAAGAAATCCCCACTCCTCCCCTGATAGCTCGATGTGGCACCAAACTTCTGGAATAAGAGCACATTACATCCTAGGACCCAAGGGCTGCCATCTGCTCCATGCCACACAAATGGGCTGTGTCCTGGCAAGCTGGTAATGATGCTCAATGTGATGAATAAAACTTGGGCTTTGCTCCCGAGCTAAAGAATCATAAGTAAGAGAGGGGCTTAGAGCTTCACATGAGGTAAAATGGTGGGGTTTCTGTCTGTCAGGTATATGACCTCATACAGATTCTAGGCAAGATATTTTCTCTATACCTAGAATGAGGTTAAAGACAGACCAGGGCACCATCCACAGGAGAAAAGAGTCTGCACATACAGAGAGTTTTATGTTATTCAAAGTCCTAAGCTCATTTTCCCTTGCCAGCAAAGGGCTTAGGCGATCAGCTTGGAGCAGACAGCTCGTTAATGTGTGAACAGCTCATCTGAGCATTTCTTTTGGAAAGCACTCCACCACTCTTCCACTGCATCTGTTCCTCCTGCAGATACACAACAGCTTGACAGCATTTACCAGGAGACAGCACAAGTTCCCCAGATGTCTCAAGGAGACTAGTAGAGAATAAACTCAGATTTACTTATGCAGTACTCCGTGAACCTCAGAGAAAGGTTGACAAGGCCAAATAAGTAAAGCAAAAGAGTTTATTTGGGCCAAGGTTGAGGACCATCACATGGATGCCACAGGATCTCAGCTGCTCTAGATAGATGTACTGAGGTCTTAAGATTTCAAGACAATTTTAAAAGCAAAAACCTTAAGTGTGCAGGGGGATTACATCACTGTTTTGGCCATGGTAGCAAGGGTGACCTGGCACACCGCTCTTGGCTACTGGTGCCACTGTTGGCATCATTATTGTTATTAGCGGGACAAAAGCTTTGGGCAGATGTCTTTGCAAGAGTCCTTGTGATCATTCTTTATTTATTTACTTAATTTTTTTGGAGAGGTTTTTGCCATAGGGTGCGTGCGCTCGCCAGAAAGACAGAGAGACAGAGAGACAGAAAGCAAGAAAGCACTCCCCAGGGGGGATGGCCACGCCGCAATCCCTTCTGCTCCATTCTTTTCCCGGGATCTTGGGCACGCACACACATGTGCCTGGTGTGAGTTTAAGCCACCAGGTTCGGGACTCGAACTGCGGTCGACTACATGGGAGTCCAAAAACACAGTCATTATGCCAACTGCTGGTCCCCCTTGTGACCATTCTTATCAGGCATACTTGCAGCAGAATGGCCCCTTCAGGGCTTTCTCCAGCACGGTTTAGTCAGAGTTTAACACAAGCTGACACAAACAACTCCATTTTGATTCTGTTAACTATCACAACTCTAATACGTTATAACCTCTTATTTCCAATGAAATAAGTAGTTTTCAGATAAACTAGAAATTCACACAATACAGAAGTATTAGTGTTGAGATACTGTAAGAAATGCTGATCATCCCTTCTCCAAAATGCTTAGGACCAGAAGTGTTTTGGATTTCAGATGTTTTTGGATTTTTGGAATAACTACCTATTTATCTTGGAGATGGGACCAAGATAATCACACAATTTAGGTTTTTGCTATAGAGCACAGACAGAGATAGACAGAAAGAGAAAGGGAATATGAGAAACCATTCCCCAGGGGCATGGCCATGCGGCAATCCTTTCTCCTCCATTCTCCTCCTGGGATTTTTGGCATGCAAGCACATGTACCCAGCATGAGTTTTAAGTCATCGGGTTCGGGACTTAAACCAAGGCCCACCATATGCAAATCCAGTGCCTTAGCCACCATGCCACCTGCTGGCCCAAAACAAAAACAATGTTTTGTTTTTCATCATTTTTATTTATTTATTTTAGACAGAACCTTGATAGGTCGCAATCCTCACACCTCAGCCTTTCAAGCAGCTGGGAAGACAGGCACATACCACTACACCCATCTTCATAGGACGGGATGAGAATCAAAGTCAGGCATCCTCAGTCTGCCCAGTAGCAGTGTCAATCAGCATGTATCACCATGGCTAGGCCCTGAATTGCAGCATTTTGACTGCAACCTGTCACATGAGGTCAGACATGGAATTTCCCCCTTGTGGTATCATATGTATGCTCAAAAGGTTCTGAATTTTGGAGCATTTTGTATTTTGGATTGTCAGACTCGGGATGCACAAACTGAAGTTAGGTAGTTATCACAGTCAATATGCAGTGGAGCAAAATAAGATACCTCTAGAGCCTTGAAGACATGATTATATACTGAACAGAAATTTAGGAACAAAATGTATAAAAATACGTTAACAGGAAAAAGAAGTGGAATTCACCTGCAGTAAGCAAAGATGTATTGACTATCTACTGCAGTCTAGGCACCATGCAGAGTGATAAAAATACAGACAGGTACAATCTAAGTCCTTATAGAACATACAACTCTGTAAGAAAGAATGACAATGAACAAAAAAATTACTTATTTTTGTTTTGTTATAACTGCCAGAGGGTTTGTACACTCACCAGAGATAAACGTCAGGTACATGTGTGCCTACAATTCCAAGAGAGGACCGAAGGAGAAATGACTGCAGTGCGGCCATCCCCCTTGAGGGGTGAGTTCTCACTTTCTCTCTCTCTCTCTGGTAAGCATATCCACCCTAAAGTACAAACTAAAACTTTTTAAAGAGGTTTTTGCCATAGGGTGCATGTGCTTGCTAGAAAGCCAGAGAGACAGAGAGCGAGATATCACCCCCCAGGGGGGATGGCCATGTCACAATCCCTTCTCCTCCATTCTCCTCTCGGGATCTTGGGCATGCATGCACAAGCGCCCAGCGTGAGTTTAAGCCACCGGGTCCGGGACTCGGACGGTGGTCGACTACATGGGAGATTAGCGACATAGCCATTACACTAACTGCTGGTCCTGAAACTAAAACTTAACAAAACAAAACAAAAAACTGGACTAGTAGATAGTGAATGGTTACATTACTAAACTCCTGTGTAGTCAACTGTAGTTCGAGTGACAAGGAATTGGTGCTAAAACCGATGTTTTGGAAGAATGAGGTTGATAACTGATTTTGTTTTCTATTTTTTTGTTTTATTTTAGTTTACTTATAACTTCCATAAGTAAGACAGACAGATAGACAGCACCCCCAAAAGGTCTTGATACCACAATGCAACCCTAGCTTGCAGCTAGACCCGAGTCATGGGGAAGCAAGTGCCAGGCGTACTCAGAGAGGTCTCTGAACCAGAACCAGGACTCTTCCCGTATGGGACCACCATCATATAGCCTGATCTCTCTTTTGAAAATTACTTATTCATTGAAATTAGAGCTGAGAGGGACAGAGACAGAGGGGGGGGGAGAGGGAGGGAGGAAAGGTGAGGTAGCAAGCCGCCAGGTCCGGGACTTGAACCGCGGTCAGCCATGTGGGAGTCCAGTGTCCCTAACCACCACCCCGTGATCTGTCGTCCCACCCCACCCGTTTCTTTAATGATAGAGAGTGAATGCACAGGCATGAGAGAGAGAGAGACAGCACCTTTGACAAGGTCTTGTCAGACTGCAAGTCACTTTACCCAGCCCTCCAGCTCCTGGATTTTGGGTGCTGTATGCACCCAAATTTTCAGGCTGACTTGGGGACCTGAACCAGGGATCAGTCAGGTGGCTTCCAGCACTGCAAAACAGCACATTACGAACTGTACCACCTACGCTTAGCATGATGACTGATCTTGGACCATGTTTCATCAGCAGTCAGCCAGTCAGTAAATGTCCATCACACTTCTGACTTACTCTCTGTAACTGCAATATCTAACATCAAGAAGTACTAGGGAATAAGTTAAATATCTACTAAGAAAAGGGGCTGAAAATTATTAAAGAAATGAATAAACATCAAGCTTAAGGGGACTCATTCCCCCAAATCGAGTTGCTGGGCTATGAGGGAGACAGAGATAAGAGCCACAGAAACAGCAGTTTTTCAAAGAAGCATGTGCATGCGTGTGTGGGTATGCATGTATAAAAACGCACGTACATACCTGCACTCAAGGCCATACCAGTGCCACGGTGGCAGATGGACATCGCCATGGGAAGAGACCATCTGAAAAGAAACACATAACAGTCATTTTTTTTTCTTTTGGAGAGGTTTTTGCTATATGGCGCACACGCTCACCAGAAAGACAGAGAGACACAGAGAGACAGAAAGCGAGAGATCCCCCTCCAGGGAGGATGGCCATGCCACAATCCCCTCTCCTCCATTCTCCTCTCAGGATCTTGGGCATGCAGGCACACATGCCTGACACGAGTTTAAGCCACCGGGTCCGGGACTCGAACTGCAGTTGACTACATGGGAGTCCAGCAACACAGCCATTATGCCAACTGTTGGTCCTGATAGCCCTCTCTTTTACTGGACTGCAATAATGGTAAGAGGTGAGAAAAGGAGGACCAGCAGTTGGTGTAATGGCTATGTCGCTGGACTACCATGTAGTTGATCAAGGTTCGAGTACCAAGCCCCGTAGCTTTAAACTCACACTGGACACACATGTGTACATGGTCACAATGGGCACGTGTGTGTGCGTGCCCAAGATCCCGAGAGGAGAATGGAGGAGAAGGTATTGCGGCGGGGCCATCCCCCGGGGGTGATTTCTCGCTTTCTGTCTGTCTCTCTGTCTCACTGTCTTTCTGAAGAGTGCATGCACCCTATAGCAAAAACCTCTCAAAAAAAGAGGTGAGCAAAGGAAATGATGCTAAGTCAAAGTCTTTTCTTGATTAATAGAACACAACCACCTAGGTTATTCTGTTTCTCTAGTCTTTTTTTTTTTATAAGAATTATTTTAACTTTATTTATTTTTATTATTATTTTCTAATTTGACCAGAGAGAGAGAGAAGGAAGTGAGAAAGGATTTCACCAGGTCCAGGACTTGAACCATGGTTGGCCAGGAGGAAGCCCAGTGACTTTAACCACCATGCGACCTGCTGGTCCTTGTTTTTCTAATCTTAACAGTGAAAGAGAAAATTGAAGTGAGTTTTATTTACCCATAGTATTACATGGTCATTCTGAATTCTACTGATTACATGCCCTAAAATATCCAAATGGAAACACCACTAATTCTCTAATATACTATTCATTCCATATTTATATATCCAATGTTGTACTTAGAATAGATTTCTTTCTTCCTTCCTTTTATTTTTTTACATAGGGCAAGTGTGCTTGCCAGAGAGACAGAGAAAGACAGTGAGAGGGAAAGTAAAAAATGACCCCCTGGGGAATAGCCACGCTGCAATCCCTTCTCCTCCATTTTCCTGGGATATTGGGCACTTACACACGTGTACCCAGAATGATTTTCAAGCCACCAGGTCCAGGACTTGTGTGCACATACGTGAGAATGAGAAAGAGAAAAGAGATGAGCACCCTCCACAGGGCCGGTTGGGCTGTGATCCCCTCTCGAGATCTTGGGCACATGCGCCCAGCGTCTGTTTAAGCCACCGGGTCCAGGACTCGAATTGCGGTTGAACACATGGGAGTCCAGCGACATAGCCATTATGATAACTGCTGGTCCTGAAAAAGGTATCTTATTTATTTCTGCATTTCTAGCTTCTAAAGAATTATCAAGTATACTGTAAGTAACCAAAAACAATTTTCTGACACAAACTGTATTTATTGTTATTTCTTTTGTACTTTGTTAATAGAATGTTAATCAAAGGAAAGCTAGAGACATAGAGTAAGTGAATTTCAGCAAGTGCTCTAACAACTGTGTTGTAAACAAGACCATCAAGAAAATAAAAGCATTTCTTCAAAGAATATTTACAAACAGCCAGTAAGTACAGAAAAAGATGCTCAATGTCAATAATCATTTATTTCCATGCCTCCTCCAATAAAACTCTAGAAGTCATTAACAGAAAATATAATTGCCTAGTGGTTAAGGCAGCTGGATCCCCTAGAGCTAATCATGCAGTTCAAGTCCTGGACCTGATGGCTTAAGAAACATGCTTTGCACATGTGTGTGCATGCTCCAAACCCCCAAAGGTGGGAGAAATAGAGAGGAGAATGTAGCATGACCATGCTTCATGAGGGGTGCTTTATCACTTTTCCTCTCTGTCTCTCTCTGGCCAGCATCCACACTCTATGGCAAATTTTTTTCTTTCTTTCTTTTTTTTTTTTGGAGAGCTTTTCACTGTAGGGCGTGTGCGCTTGCCAGACAGACAGAGAGAGACATAGAGACAGAAAGCGAGAAATCACCCCCCAGGGGGGATGGTCACGCCGCAATCCCTTCTCCTCCATTCTCCTCTCGGGATCTTGGGCATGCACGCACACGCGCCCGGCGTGAGTTTTAAGCCACCGGGTCCGGGACACGAACCGCGGTCAACTACGTGGGAGTCCAGCGACATAGCCATTACGCTAACTGCTGGTTCCCTCTATGGCAAATTTTTTAAAAAGAAAATGTGAATTGGGCTGACCCCATGGCATAGTGGTTAAGGGAGCTGGATCCCACAGACAAGACACAGTTTGAGTCCCAGACCCAGTGATTTCAAAAATGTACCAGGCACATGTGCTTTTGTGCCTCAAATCCTGAATGGATGCAGAAATGGGAAGGAATTACGACCATATCCCTTTGAGGGCTATCTTTCTCTCCTTCTTTGTCTCTCTGGTGAGTACATGTACCCTCTGTACATGTATCCTTTTAATTTAAAATTTTATAATATATTTTCAGATATCTCAGATATCCTTCCTTGATCAATCCTGGAAAGAGTCCCATGTTCCCTGGTTTTTGTCCACAAGCTTGTCTAGAGTCCCATAACTAGAAGAGCAAACAAGGCAGAGAAAGATTCACCTCATCAGACTACCATTCTTATTTTTTGGAGAGGTTTTTGCTATAGGGCACGTGCACTCGCCAGAAAGACAGAGAGGGACAGAGACAAAAAGCAAGAAATCATCCTCCAGAGGGCATGGCCATGCCACAATCCCTTCTCCTTCATTCTCCTCTTGGAATCTTGGGCACGCATGCACACAGGGCCGGTGTGAGTTTAAGCCACCGGGTCCGGGATCTGAACTGCGGTCGACTACATGGGAGTCCAGCAACATAGCCATTATGCCATCTGCTGGTCCTCAGACTACCATTCTTTACATTACCTGTGAGAAACGGCCAGAGATTTCAACACAGATCCAGAATAATTTAGAAATTGTTCAGCATCATGGCCAACCATGGTGTGAGCCCCAGGCCTGACAGCTTGCTTTCTCACTTTCTTTCTCTCTCTCTCTCTCTGTCTCTGTTTCACTCGATCCCTGTCTGGGCAAATTAATATAAATAAATAAATGGATAAATGAAGTTAAATAATTCTTTTAAAAAAGGTGTTCAATATCATAATCCTCCCCCAAACCATTTATCTCTTTAAAAAAAAGTTTCACCATAAAGTAGCAAGACTTGAAGATCACTTATTAGCTTCTTGCTGTTTTAGTAGAATGTCTGCTTTCTACAATCAGAATTATTCCTGGAATCTGGCTTGGGAAAAAAACTGAAGGGTTATGGTATTTGAGGAGGTGGCTAAAAAATGGCCAGCCTCCCTGGTAAGAATCCAAGTAAAGAGGGTAGCAGAACTCAAATCTGCTAGATTAGCAGAAATAAAAAGAAATTAACAGAAACTTTTTTTAGATGACATCAGCAAAAACAACTACCAATGCTATCTTAAGGACAAGAGGTATATAAATTTCTCACTTTCCCTTCCTCCCTCCCTCTCTGGTGAGCGCACACACATTTTGGCAGGGGAAAAAAAATCTTCCTAAAGATCGGATCTGTTTTTGTTTTATTTCGTTTTTGGTACAGTGCATGTGTGTTTGACAGAAGGGAGTGGCAAGAAATCACTCAGGGGCAGGGGGGTGGCCACATGCAATCCCTTCTCCTCTAGTCTCCTCTTGGGATTTTGGGCACACGCACACACGCACCTGGCATGATCTTCACACCCCTGGGTACATGACTTGAACTGCAGAATCAGTCATGTGGGATCCAGTGCTTGAATCTCCACCCTACTTACTACCCCATCACAGAATAGGTTTAATTAATATAACATCTTCACTCTGTAACCTTATAGTGGAGAAACCTAGTAGACACATCTTAGCCAGTGATGTAAGCTAACATCACCAGTAATTGGATAAATTATCACCATATACCTCCTGAAATAACGCACTAGGAAGAGCACAACATCGGGGTTGGCAAGGGGTGTAGTGGTTAAAGTGCTGGACTCCCATATGGCTGACCATGGTTCAAGTCCCAGACCTGGTGACTTGCTTTCTCACTTTACCTTTCTCTCCCTCTCTCTCTAGTCAAATTAAAAAATAATAACAAATAAAATTAAATAAATAAGTAATTTTTTTTTGAGAGGTTTTTGCTATAGGGCGCATGCGTTTGCCAGACAGAGAGACAGAGAGATAGAAAGCGAGAAATCACCCCCCAGGGGGATGGTCACACTGCAATCCCTTCTCCATTCTCCTCTCGGGATCTTGAGCACGCACACACACGCACTCGGTGTGAGTTTTAAGCCACCAGGTCCAGGACTAGAACCGCGGTTGGCTACATGGGAGTTCAGCAACATACCTATTATGCTAACTGCTGGTCCCAATAAATAAGTAATTCTTAAAAAAAAAAAAAAAAAAAAAAAGAGGGGTGAAGAAGACAACAATTACGGCAGAGAGAGAGAGAGCATCACTTCAGGAAGATTCATGCCAAAAATGTATAAATCATGGGCCAGCAGATGGCATGGAGATTAAGGCAGCTGGATCCCACTGTGCAGTTCGAGTCCCAGACTCAGCAGCTTGGAAATCATGCCAAGAACATGTGTATGTGTGCCCAAAGTCCTGAGAAGAAAATGGAGGAGAAGGTACTGTGGCATGGCCATCCCAAGAGGTGATTTCTCTCTTTTCCAGCAAGTGCATGTACCTCAAACTGCAAACTGGGAAAAAAAAGTATAAATGACAAGACAACATCAGACAAAATCAAACTGAGGAACACTGAAAAAATGTCAAGGTCCTTCTTAAAGATAAGACTAAAAAACTTTTAGTTTTAATGAAGGAAACATGACAGCAAAAAGTTAAATAAAAATAATTATTTTTAAAAATATTAATGAGACTTGAAGTTTAGATAGTAACACTGAATTGATGTTAATTTTCAGACTGTGATGGTTATACTATGGAGAGTATCTTTGTTTTTGTTTCCTTAGGTTTGTTGTTAAAATTTCATTTACTGGGGCCTGCAAGTGGTATGGTAGCTAAGGGTACTGGACTCGCACATGGCCAACCATGGTTCGAGTCCTAGACAAGGTGCTTCCTTTCTCACCCCCTCCCCTGTCAAATTAAAAGTAAATAAATAAGTAAATAAAGTTAAAATAATTTTTTAAAAATTTAATTTATTATTTTCATTTTTAAAATTTGCTACAGAGTACATGCAATCACCAGAGAGAAAGAGGGAAGATAAGAAAGCACCTTGCCAGGTCCAGGACTTGAACCGTGGTCGGCCATGTGGGAGTCTAGGGCTTTAGCCACCACATTACCTGCCAGCCTGCTAGGTTTTTGCCATAGGGTATGTGCACATGCAAGAGAATAACAGAGAGGGAAAGTGAAAAATCACCCCCCTCAAGGGGGGATGGCCATGGCACAAAAGCCCTTCTCTATTCTCCTCTTGAGATCTTGGACACGCATGCACATACATGTGCCCGGCATGATTTTCAAGCCGTGGGTCCAGGATTTGAATTATGATCAGCCATGTAGGAGTCTAGTGCCTTAACCATGCCACCTACTGGTCCCATAGAGAATGTCTTTAAATTGAGGAAATAAATATGCACATATTAAGCAGTTGTAGTGGCAGATAACGGCGTTTCTAAAAATGTCCACATTCTATGGGAACCAGCAGTTAGCGTAATGGCTATGTCGCTGGACTCCCACGTAGTCGACCGCGGTTCGTGTCCCGGACCCGGTGGCTTAAAACTCACGCCGGGCACGTGTGCGTGCGTGCCCAAGATCCCGAGAGGAGAATGGAGAAGGGATTGCGGCATGACCATCCCCCCTGGGGGGTGATTTCTCGCTTTCTGTCTCTATGTCTCTCTCTGTCTGTCTGGCGAGCGCACACGCCCTACAGTGAAAATCTCTCCAAAAAAAAAAAAAAATGTCCACATTCTAATCCGTAGAAACTATGAAGATGTCACCTTACATGGCAAAGGGAAATTAAGATTACAGATAAGATTAAGGTTGCTAATAAACTGACCTTAGATAAGACTACCCTGGATTATCTAGATGGGCCCAATGTAATCACAAGGTCTTTAAAAACCAGAAAAGGCTAGCAAAGGAGTTGGAGATAAAATGTGATGATGGTAGCAGAGTAGATAGAATATAATGGAAAAATTCAGGACCATCAGGTAGTGTGGTAGTTAGGGCACTGGACTCCCACATGACTGACTATGGTTCAAGTCCCAGATGTGGCAGCTTGCTTTCTTACTTTCCCTCTCTCCTGCTCTCTCTCTATCTCTGTGTCTCTCTCTGGTGAGTGTGTGTGCCCTACAGCAAATTAAAATAAGAATAATCATAAATAAAATTAAGTAATTTTTAGTGAAAAAAGAATGCAATGGAAGAATTCAACCTGCCATTGCTGGTCCTGAAAATGAAGGAAGGAGACCACCAGCCCAGGAATTCAGGTAGCCTCTAGAAATTGCAAAAGGCAAGGAAACAGATTGTTCCCAAAGCTCTGGAGGGGAACACAGCCCTGCTGACATCCTGGTGTTAGACCTGATCAGACTTCTGACCTACAGCACAGGTATGCTATGTTAAGCTACTACACAGGCAGGAATTTGTTACAGCATCAAGGAGAAAACTAGCATAGGCTATAGTACATGGGCAGTGGGGTGCTGCTGCCACAAATACCCAAAAAATGTGGGAGTGTCTTTGGAACTGGGCATCACGAAAAAGCTGGAAAAACTTCTAGAACTGAGACAGAAAAAGCCTAGACTGCCTTCAACAAATTGTTAGTAGAAATATGGATGCATGTGGTGAGGATGAGGAGAAACTGTAATCCCTGTACACCACTGTGGGAATGTGACATGGTGTAGCCACTTTGGAAAACAGTTAGGCAGTATCTTAAATGTTAAACACAGAGCTACCATATGAAGAACAATTCTTCTCCTAGGTATACATTCAAGAGAAATTATGTTCATACAAAAACTTGTACACAAATAGACACATGGCCAACTGTGGTTCAAGTCCTGGACCTGGTGGCTTGAAAATCATGCTAGGCACATGTGTGTGTGTCCAAGATCCCAGGAGGAGAATGGAGAAGGGATTGTGGGATGGCCATTCACCTGGAGAGTGATTTCACACCTTTCCTCCACTGTGTGTGTGTGTGTGTGTGTGTCTCTGGTGAGTGCACACACCCTAAGGCATAAACCTCTATTAAAACACACACACAATTAGGCTTGCATATGTGAGTACCCAAAATCCGGAAAGGCAGGTGAAATGGAGGAGAAAGGATTGTGGAGTTGACTATCCCCTATGGTGGACGCTTTCTTACTTTCCCTTCCCTAACCCCCTACGCCCTGATAAGCTTACCCGCTGGCAAATTAAACAAAAAGGAACTGAGTATCAATACATGCTAAAATACAGATGAACTCTGAAAAACTCTAAACTGCAGTGATGGCTGCATAATTCTGGATACACTAAAGCCACTAAACCGTATACTTCGAATGTGTGAATTGTATTGTATGTAAATCATATCTCAAAAGATTGTTGCGGGCCTGTCCCGTGGCCAAGAGCTGGATTCCGCAAGGCTGAACCCAGTTTAAGTCCTGGCCCAGCAGCTTGAAAATTATGTCTAATATGTATATGTATGCCCCAAATCCTGATAGGATAAAGAAATAGACGAAAAGGGACTGTGGTGTGACCACACCAAACTGGGAGGGTGATTTCTCCTCCTCTTCACTCTTTGATGAGCACATACAACCTCTGGCAATTAAAAATACTGTGTTGTCAAAAAAGTCATGACAGGGGGACCAGCAGTTAGCGTAATGGCTATGTCGCTGGACTCCCACATAGTTGACGGTGATTCGCGTCCCGGATCCAGTGGCTTAAACTCACGCCGGGCGTGTGTGCGTGCGTGCCCAAGATCCCGAGAGGAGAATAGAGGAGAAGGGATTGTGGCGTGACCATCCCCCCTGGGGGGTGATTTCTCACTTTCTGTCTCTCTGTCTCTCTCTATCTGTCTGGCGAGCACACGTGCCCTATAGCAAAAACCTCTCCAAAAAAAAAAAAAAAAAGTCACAACATATTTTTCTATACAAAAATGCATCATCACTTTTTAGATCACCCAGTAATAATAATAATTAAGAAAAAAAAACCCCAAAGGGTCAGTAGATGGCATGGTGGCTAAGGTCCTAGATCCCACATGAATGACTTCATGGTTCAAGTACCAAACCCAGTGACTTGAAAAAAATGCTAGGTGTGTGTGTGTACGCGTCCCCCAAATCTCGAGAGTATGGAAGAGAAGGGATTGCAGCATGGCTGTTCTCTCTGGGGATGATTTCTCACTTTCCCTCTCACTCTGTCTCTGGCAAGTGCACAAGTCCTATGGCAAAAATCTAAAAAAAAAGCAAATGTTAATTCAGTTAGTGAGAACTCTAAAGGAAATCAAGAGCATGACATGGGGGGGGGGCAGCAGATGACATGGTGGTTGAGGGCACTAGGCTCCCACATGGCTGGCCCCAGTTTGAGTCCCAGACCTGGTGGGTTGCTTTCTTGCTTTCTCACTTTCTCTCTCTCTCTCTCCACTTTTCTCTCTCTCTGTCCCTTTCTGGGCAAATTAAAATAAATAAAGTTAAGTAAAATAATTCTTTAAAAAAAAAAAAAGGGCATGATATGGAAAACACATAATTGCCTTACAGAATATCTCAATCAGTGTGGACAGACTTTAGGTAGAAACATGGATGTTAAAGGTGTTATCAGTGAGGGCTCAGGAGGAAATAAGGGATACATCACTGAAAACTTGCAAAAAGGGGATATGGCAGCAGAAAGCTTAGCAGAATTGTCTTGCAGTAACACAGAAAGCAGAACTTAATGGAAGTACAGCCTAGTCTCTTTTTGCTGCTTATAATAAAAGGAAACAGGAAAAAGCTAGGTTGAGGGAAGAACTATTAAAAAAAAAAAAGAGACAGAACTTCATGATCTGAGAAATTCTCAGCATTTCTAGATTGAAAAAGAAATTTAAAAATCTAAAATTAAGAGAAACTGTCAAGAAAGAAAAGGCCAAAGGTCAGAATACTCATGCGATCATATCAAAGGCTCTTACGGGACTAGCAGGTGGCATGGATGGTGGTTAAGGTGCTGGACTCCTGCATGGCCAACCATGTCTCGGGTCCTGGACCTGGCAGCTTGTTTTCTCACTTTCTCCCCCTTTCTCTCTCTCTCTCTGTCTCTGGTCAAATTTAAAAAATAATAATAAAATAATTCCTTTTTTTAAAGAATTATTTAACTTTATTTTAATTTGATCAGAGAGGGACTGAATGAGAGAGAGGGGGAGAGCTGAAAGAAGGAAGAGGAAAGGGAAAAAAAAAAGCCGCTGGGTCCAGAACTCAAACCATGGTCGGCCGTGGAGTCCAGTGCCCTAACCACCATGCCACCTGCCGGCCCTGTAAAATAAAATAAATCTTAAAAAACAAAAAAAAGTTCTTAGATGAGATCAGCCATTTTACTAGTGAGTTAGTAAACCCCTCAACCCTTTAAGTAGAAGCCCAAACAGAAGTGAGATTACTTAGGAAAGATGTATAAAAAGCCTCTCGTCTAAATCTCATGACATACACAGAAGATCCACAATGGGTTTGGTTGTTTGTTTGCTTTAGAGGGTTTTGCCAAGCATGTGTGCTTGCCAGAGAGAGAGAGACACACACACACAGAAAGACAGTGAAAGGTAAAGTGAGAAATCATCCCCAAGGGGGATGGGCACACTGCAATTCCTTCTCCTCCATTCTCCTCCTGGGATCTTGGGCACGCATGCACATGCACCCAGCATGATTTTCAAGCCACCAGGTCAGAAACTCAAACTGCAGATGGCCATATGGGAGTTCAGCGATGTAACCGCTATGCCATCTGCTAGTCCCTTGAGAATGTAATACGGAAATATTCCCAACATGGACTAAAAGTGACAGAAAAAGGTGAAGTGAAATGAAGTTGCCATATCCATAAAATTCCACAAATAAGAGCCTGGCTGAAGGACAGTAGAATAGCAGTACAGTATGATGTTCTGCAAGTTGATTCCACATAGGAAGGTTTCTGATTCAAGTCCAGAAACCTCCCTAAACAAACTAGGCACACACTTGCCATGATGTGGGGCTGGCTGATCATGGTATGCCTAAGGAGCCTATTGGGGTGTGCACTCTTTCTCTCATCTCCCTTATGCAAGAAATAAACAAATGTTTGGGGTGGGGGAGCCAGGCTAGTAAAATTATTCAGCTGCAAAAGTATGTGCGACCTTTCCTAAAAAAAGGAAGAATGGAGAGTACAACTATAAATCCAGAGAGCAAGGCCAATAACCCCAAAGGATCACTCTTACCCCTCAGAACCAGTTTGCCCAGCTGGATTTCAAAACTGCTTCGAACCAGACTTCTTCTTTCATTTTCTTCTTCACTTTTTATATTTGTCAGAGGGTACATGTGCTTGCCAGAGAGAGTGAAAAAAATCACCTCCCCACGGGGCATGGTCATGCAGCAATCCTTTCTCCTCTATTTCTCTATCCTGTCTAGATTTGGGGCCTGCATGCACACGTGCCCAGTGTGTTTTACAAATGGCCAGAGCCAGAAACTGAACTGCAGTCAGTCACATGGGGTCTGGCTCCCTTAAACACTAGGCTAGCGATAGGGCCAGATCTTCCTTTCTTTTTATCCTATGTCTGCCCCACCACTATATTCTGGGATATTTTGGGACCGGGTAACTATTTAGTTTCACAGATGAAGAAAAAATGTGCTTTAGGAAGGATTATGCCCACAGCCTCACCCATACCTGATTTAGATAGTGAGATTTAAATGAAATGTTAAGAATTTAAGTTGATGCTGTAGTAAAAATTTTGGGGCCACACAATGAGAACATATTTTTGCATGTGGGACACACACCATCTTTGGGAGTGAGATGGTGGATTATAGTAGATAGAATGTACTCTTCAAAAGTATCAATGGCTTAATCCCTGAACCTGTGAATATATCTCCTTAAGCCACAAAAGGGACTTTGCAGAAATGATTAAATTAAGGATGGAGAGATTGTCCTGGATTATTGGATGGGGTCCAAATATAGTCACAAGAGTCCTTCAAAGCAGAAGGAGACAGATGAGGTCAGAGTGAAACATAACGAAAAAGACTCTGTTGTTAGTTGCTCTGAAGATGGAGAGAAAATGCCATAAGCCAAGAAATGTGGGTGGCCTCTGGAAGCTGGAAAAGGCAAAGAAATTAATCTTTCATTAGAGCCTCCAGAAAAGAATGGCACCCCTGGGAACACCTTAATTTAAGCTTAGTAAGACATGCATCACACTCCTCATCTACAGAACTACTGGGTCGTCGGTAAAATCATGCCATATTTTTCTATGTTCTTCTATGCACAAATGCATCATGACCTTTCTGATGATCCAATATAAGACAATAAATGTGTGTTATTGTAAGCCACTAAGTCTGTGAAAACTTGTTACAGTAGCAATATAAAACTAACATAAGAGTAATGGGGCTTAGGTTCTGCGATTTGTTGTTAAATAATTCAGACACATTAACAGGTTGGAAATCTACACTAAGATATATGGGAACTCTGTATATTACTTCTGCAACTGTTATGTAAATTGGAAATTATTTCAAAACGTTTTTAAAAAGAATTATTTTATTATTTTTAAAAACTTGACCAGACACAGAGAGAAAGAAAAAGTGAGAAAACAAGCCACCAAGTGTAGGACTCGAACCAAGGTTGGCCATGTGGGAGTCCAGTACCTGAACCACCACACCACCTGCCAGCCCAAAAAACATTTCTTTTTTAATTAATAAAAATTTCCTTGTGATCTACCAGAATTTTCTTTTTTTAAAAAAATTATTTATTTAATTTTATTCATTTATTTTATTTTGACTAGAGAGAGATAGAGAGAGCAAAAGAGAGAAAGTGATAAAGCAAGCCATCAGGTCACAGATTCGAACTATGGTTTGCCATGTGAGAGTGTCCAGCTTCTTAACCACCACACCACCTGCTGGCCCCTCTACCAGAATTTTCTAAGTGGTAGTTTTGATGGCAAAATTACCCTCCTAAGGCTGGAACATAGAACTTAGTCATCTCCGTATTAAAAAGAATTGAGATAACCCTTATGTTATTCCCTCTCCACTGATGGGTTCACCTCATCAACACGGCTGCACTCCCACTGAGTAAAATGAGAGAAATACCAAGGAGGCTCAGGACCAACTCGGAAAGTTTCACCCACTACGTTACAGTCTTTGGCTTCACAGCTCTTACCTGTAAATAGTGATATGGGGAGATAAAGGACGGTTTGAACCTGTGTTCTTATTCCAGAATTGCTCCATCTCTTCTTTGGCTGTGGTTCCTAAAGGAACGGCACTAAAATAAAATCACAAGGTTTTTAAATAATTAAAAGCAAGCTTGATTTAATATTTTGCGTAACAAATTTACTAAAAAAAAATTAGGACAACGTGTTCCTCCATTTACCTTATTTTTAAGCCAAGTTTGATTCAGTTAATAACCTCAACTGCCCAGTAAGGTCCTACCAGAGGCTAACTCTTCTTTCCAGTTCTGCTCAGTACATGAGCACAGCAATGAAACCCCAACTGCTGCTGCTGCTTTTTTTTTTTTTTAAGAAGTACTTATTAAATTTCATTTTTGTTACTATTATTATCTTTAATTTAACCGAAGAGTGACGTAGAAAGAAGGTGGGAGAGAGTGAGAAAGCAAGCCACCAGGTCTGGGATTCAAACCATGGACAACCATGTGAGAGTCTGGCACCTCAACCACCATACCACCTGCTGGCCCACACCAACTTTTTTTTCTTTAATGCCAGAGGACACATGCACTTGCCAGGGATGGAGAGAGAGAGAGAGGGAGGGAGGAAAAAGCGCCCTTCAAAGGGCATGGTCACACTACAATCTCTTCTCCATGTCTCCATATTACAGAGATTTTGGCCACACACACATATGCACCTGAAGTGTTTTTCAAATCAGCAAAGTCAAGATTCAAACCATGGTAGATTTTATGGTATCTGGCTCCCTTAACCACTAAGCCATGGGGCCAGGCCCCAACTTCTATTTTGCAAGCACAGCATTTCAAAACCACTCATATAAATGGATTAGCTTTTACTAAGATATTGGTACTATCTTGTATACTTCTCTTCTGTCAGGTTCTCAAAAATCAAGAATGGAAGGGGCCAGCAAGTGGTGTGGTGGTTAAAGGAGCTGGATTCCCACATGGCCGACCGTAGTTCAAACCCTGGACCTGATGGCTTGCATTATTTCTTTCCCTTCTCTCTGTCTGTCTCTGGTCAAATTAAAAAATAACAACAAATGGAATTAAATAAATACATTCCTTTTTTTAAAAATCAAGAACTGAATTCAGCTGAAAACTTTTGAACAGTTTTGGTTTCCCTGTGCCAGGGTTTCAATGTGTCCCCCAAAGTTAATGTGTTGAAAAGTCAATCCTGATGGAACAACACTGAGGGATGGGCCTGATGGGATGAGTTCAGGCATGAAGGCAGTCCTCATAGATGGATTACTGTTACTATCACAGAGTGTGTTTCTATACAACAGTGAGTCTGTTATAAAAGTGAGTATGGCTCTTGTCACATATGCTCTCTTGCCCTTCCATCTTCCTCCACAGGGGTGGCACAGATGCCAGCCCTTTGATACTGGCATTTCCAGCCTCTATAGCAATAGGTCAAATAAAATGTCCTAACATATCCTGCAGAGGGATGGGTTGAGACCAACTGTCACACAACTAAAACGTTCAGTTAACATAAATAATACAAGGTAAAAAAAATCAGCTCCCTTAAATGCTAGACCACAAGGCCGACCCTCTAACGTTAATAAGACATAAAATAATAATAAAGAGTAAAAAACAATAATAATAATAGATATAATAACACAAAGGCAACTGTTGAAGTATAGACTAGAAACACATAAATAGCAGGAAGAAATATATTTATATGAAGTCCTAGAAGGTACTCAAAATTAAAGACAGTACAAAAAAATAAGTATTAAGGAAAGAAAGACAAAATAGAGAAGAAAAAAAACAGAGTTAGATGTCAAAGAAAGAATCAAGAAGTCAGAACACAACGATAAAGTTAAATGCAGGGGTCCTCAAAAATTTCATGTAAAATGTACATTATGTAAAAGTTATGTGTGGATTTGGGACCAGCAGATGGTGACATCAATGGATTCTCACATGGTCAACCGTGGTTTGAATCCCAGACTGGGTGGCTTCAAACTCACGCTGGGTGTGTGTATGTGCATGCGCAAAACCCCATGAGGAGATTGGAAGAGAAGGGATTGCAGCGCAGCCATCTCCGGGGGAGGGGGAGTGAGTTCTCACTTCCTCTCTCGATTTGTCTCTCCAGCAAGCACACTTGCTTTATACCAAAAATCGTTCTTTAAGAAAAAAAAAAAAAAAAAAAAAAGAAACCACAAAGAAAGAAAGAAAAGCTATGTGGGGATTTAAAAAAATTTTCAGGGACCACCAGATGGCGTAATGATTACATTGCTGAACTCTCATATAGTCAACCATGGTTCAAGTCCTCGACCCGACCACTTAAAACACACCAGGCGGATGTGCATGCATGCTCAAATCCTAACAGGAGAATTGAGAAGGCACTGCAGCCTGGCCTTCCCCCGTGGGGGGTTATTTCTTGCTTTCTGTCTCTCTGTCTCTGTCTCTCCAGCAAGCATACGTGCTCTATAGAAAAAAATCTCTAAGATGCTGGCAGGTGGCGTGGCAGATAAAGGTAGATTACCCTTGTGGCCAATCATGGTTCAAGTCCTGGACCTGGTGGTTTGCTTTTTCACTTTCCCTTTCTCTCTCTCTCTCTCTGGTCAAGTTAAAAAATAATAATGGAGTTAGGTAAATAAATAATTCTATTTTTTAATTGTTCTTAAAAATTATTTTATTTAACTTTATTTATTTATTTACTTAAATTTGACCACAGAGGGACAGAGTGACAGTGAGAGAGAGGGAAAGCAAATTGCCAGGTCTGGGACTCAAGTCCAGCACCCTTCACCACACACCTGCCAGCCCCCAATAAATATTTTTTTTAAATAATCATTTAATTTTATTTATTCATTCATTTATTTTTCATTTGATCAGAGAGAGAGGGAAAGTGAGAAAGCAAACCACCAGGTCCGGCACTTGAACCATGGTCAGCCATGTGGGACTGCCCAGTGCCTTAATTACACGCCACGTGCTGCTGCCCCCAATAAATAATTCCTAAAAGAGAACAAAAGAAAAGAAAAAATCTCTAAAAAATTAAAAATTTTTTGTACCAAAATAAACTCATACTTTCACCTAATTTTTCCTTAGACTTTCAAAAGTCCTTTATACTGCAGAAAGCTTAAAATGAATAAAATTAAGAGAAGACTAAAGGGGGACCGGCAGTTGGCATAATGGCTATGTTGCTGGACTCCCATGTAGTTGACCGTGGTTTAAGTACCGGACCCGGAGGCTTAAACTCACGCTGGGCGCGTGTGTGCATGCCCAAGATCCTGAGAAGAGAATGGAGGAGAAGTGATTGTGGCGTGGCCATAACCCTGGGGGGTGATTTCTCGCTTTCTGTCTCTCTGTCTCTCTTTTTGGTGAGCGCACGCGTCCTATAGCAAAAAGCCTCTCAAAAAAAAAAAAAAAAAAAAAAAAAAAAAAAAAAAAAAAAACCTTTTTACTTGGTTTTTTTTAAGAAAAATCAAA